>NW_026923483.1:0-21994 GCF_032062105.1 Saccostrea cuccullata | reverse complement strand
TAAAACCTTGTAAATTCAGACTGCAGATTTCGAAGGTATGTTACACGATTAAAAGGCATTACTTTATTCTAAAAAGAGACATAAGTATTTTATAAAAAAAATTAAATGAATTAAATTTCAATATTACATGTACAACATTTTGATATAAGATAAACTTATTATTTAATCAAAGTACTGAAAGCACTCATGGGAGTTGAACATGATGTAAAATAAAATCTTTGATCGGGAGGTTAAGTGAGTGAACAATATTATTATTTCAAATACAGACAACTGTTTCAGATTTTTTGAGTTAAAACAATCCTGAGAAAGACATTTAGAGACATTAAATAGCAAAAAAATACATGGGCCATAATGCTTGCCTGTCTACATTAGTCCTTTTTTATACCCCCTGCTTGAAAAGCGGGAGGGTATTTATTAATCGGGATTTCCCTCCATCTGTTTGTTACGCTTTAGGTTTACCCATCTTTTATCCGCAACTCCTCAACTGAACGAAATTTTCATAGAATCTTTATTACATATTGCCGTTGTGCACCTTCTATTACTTTTTCATCCTACATATATTTTGTGTTTCCGATTGCAAAACATGGACACTGCCATTATACTCATATTAGAGGCGGTTGATCATTTATATAATTCACTGCTCACAGTCTTTAGATTTGTAATATGTTTTTCCTTGGCACATTTACCCATGTTTATGAAAATTTTAGTTTCACAGGAATAATATCAATGTTGATAAAATGTGGATTTTAACACAGCATCCTTTTAAGAGCTAACAGGTTTGTTATATAAAACTTCTCTGTGAATATAAATGTATTTCAATTACACGAACATTATACATGGAGTACGTCAGAACTTAATCTTTTTTTAATATTGTGAAGAAAAAAGCAATACCAAGTTAAAAACAAATATTTTATGACCAAACATAAAAACAGTGGTATATGTGAGAGTTTGTGTGCGTACAAATTATATGGTATGTAAATGAGGTTTTCCTTTTATTAAAAAAATATACTTCATTTTGTTGTTTTTAATAGCGATTTTACGAAAACATCGGTGTCCGTTTTTGGTTTTTACATTTATAACAGAGAACTAAATTTACCGCTTTTTGACAGGTGATACTGCTGATTTAGTAATAAATGTGCATGTTTCCTAAAGTTTTTATGCATTAATGAATTCATTTAAACCAAGAAAATGTTCTCATGAAAAGTTTGAATAAATTCTGTGCACCGGTAAAAAAGAAATTGCTAAAAATCCGGTACCGCCGGGCGTCGGAAAACTAGATTTACCGCTTGCCGTCAGTATGTAGCGTTGTCGTTCGTATCTCTATCAGTGTATGACGCTACACTAAAAATGAGTTCTATTACGAAAAGCTTTTGAGGTTCTTTATGATTTAGGTTTACTTTGAAGGAAATCTAATATTCAAAATAAGATTACTTTATCATTACGTATACTTACATTATGAAAATTACATCAATTCAGGAGAAAATGACATGAACTATTTGTGGCGGATGTTTATGCATGTTTTCTGTTGAATATCATCGGAGTAAATCGGTCGACACAGTAGCCTCGCTTTCGGCTCTATATAATCAACACAAATTACTGCGCATGTTAAATGCGTGATGACCATGATATGGGAGATTGAACATAGTTCAACTCCCAAAAACTGAATTAATCTCATTATCATGTCATGTAAATTAGATATTTTTTTGTCTATAGTAAGTAATATATCCAAATATGAATCAAATTGATATGACAGAATAAGTGGTGTCTTTTATTTAAAGTTCAGTGGTAAATCAACGTTGATATACTAGTATCCGACTGCCGAGTTGAAGGTCAAAGCAAGTGATTTCATTATCTAATGTAAAAGTCTTTTGCTACATGGGAATAAATCAACACGGGTAACAATATTCTCTTTAAAAGGCTTAATATGTCAACTGCATTTTAGATGACGTTGGATTTAATTCTACAAATTGTTATCAAACTCAAAGTTTCCTTTCTAGGAAGAAATTTTTTAATTTGTCAATAATATTTTCTAATAATCCCAAAAAGCAAATTAGATTATTTTTGCCAAACCATTATTGAATCTTAATGTAATGCTTTAAAGATTAAAAAGGTTGTAAGAGCTCTTGAGTCGCAGAGTAAGGAGCTATTTTTACGTCATAGGTTCAAATCCACTGTGGGATGCAGACACAGGTCTTTTGGATGAGACTGTATAAACCAAGGTTCCTTGTCTCAGTACTTGTTGGCACACAAAAGATACCTCTCTGCTCACTGGTTCCTATTGCCGATATAAGTATTAATTTGCAGCCCCCCAAAAGCAAGGATGGCATCTCCGTACGAGTATGGGAGATTAAACAATCATCAAACAAACAAAGATACACAACAAAATTTTAAACCGAGTCTTTTCCTTTACACTTAGCAAAAAAGTAACAGTACAAAAGGAGAAACTTCAGGAATACTGTGCCAAACATATTTGAGATACATTTTAAAAAAAAAATTAAACCACAAAATTTTACCTCGAAGAATAGCAAAAAAGATTCTTTTCTTTTCCTTTTCCTCTTTTTTTTTTTTTTTTTTTGGAATTTCTAACTAATTGTTTTTTTATTGGCAGACATGAACCAGTTTTTTAAAACCAAATTTTTTTAAAAAATGAAGTCTTTTTTATTCATTGCCGACATCGACATTTAGATAAATCGACGACGTTTTATCAATCAACAGTAGTCGGTTGCGGTCCTATGTTGATTTAACGTAAAAAAATAAGCTCAAAATAAATTATAATAATAAGAATACTTGGATACATTTTATGAAAAAACCTTTCTGTAAACAACTTCCCTCATTTATGAAGCAATATTCCGTTATCACCGACAGTTATTACTAGATGGAGTTGGAGATTATGCCAATCGGTTATTCTATTATTTTCATTATAAACTGGAGCAATGTCGGTTTAAAAGAGAAATTTGAAAATGTTACACGATAAAATGATATGCACTTCAAATATGGTCATATTGACCCTGAATTATACAGTGTTCCAATATGGTTATCCTATTATTTATGGAGAAATCAAGTAATTAACTGCCATAATAATAACTGCTGTACAACAGGACAAAAACATAGTTAAATACACTTTAACCAGAGACATTTTGCTAAAGAACGAATTTAAAATGAAACAACATAAAACAGTTATACATGTAACATCGGTACTTTATTTTTGAAAAAACAAAACATCACCGGTTCAAACGATGCAAGTACTATGACACCAAATAGTAAAAATTTTAACCTCTTTTCATGACAAGTATTCAAGCTGATTCAATCAAGCATTAATGCCTATGCAACAAAACAATCCTACATCAAAAAAGCACCACTGTCAACATATGAGTGCAATGATAGACACAAAATGTTTGAACTAACAGAATATGACGTCATACATTGGAAACTGAAGTCATTAGAATAAAATTCTCAACTATTTGGTGAACAAAGTCTTTTATACAAACAGAATTAAAGATGAAAAATATCACTGGATTCGCTGCACTATTCTAAAGAAATGAACTTAAACTTTGAAAGAAAACAATCAAAACGAAGAGAGTCTGCAATAAAATTTCACAGTACCCAAATGTCTGTAGAATGTTGAAAATACAGTGGGGACCAGCAAAGTATGAAAGCTGTAAATAAAATTTTTAGATCTAAATTTACAATTTTACAATTAAAAACATAAACAGAAATAAAATATTGATTATTTAAGAGTCTCTCTCTGAAAATAAAATATTTTCAAAAATAAAATGGAGTAGAGATTGTACGGTTTCAATACTTTTTTACTGTTCGGAACAACATTTGAATGAAAGTGGGGAGAGGAAATTCGCATACTTAAACATATACTTGTTCTTTTTTAATTATTGAATTATTTAAAAAAGACAAAAAAAGAGGAAAAGAACATGATACCACGTGTATACAGATTACCTCATATCATAACTCTCATTTTAGAGGACCTTCGCAAAAGAAGCACTTCAGTAAAATCATTGACTTCGACTGTTATTTAATTTAGACATAAAACGAACAAAAATAGAAACAAAAGACATTTCAATATTCAAAATTCTTTGGGGAAGAAAAGATGTTTATCGCCTGAAAGCATCAAAATCTTACCTAAAACTATAACAAATGTCATTTTTGACGGTCTTTATCTTGGCCTTTGGTATTAATCCTCTAGAACTAGAATCGCACGTTCTCTTCCAATGTACTCGTCTCTTGAGGCGGCTTTAGCAATGTTTTTTCTTCAGAAAAACTATCTACAAAAAGAATTGATTTCATAATTTTTTGTTTAACGTTCTTTGTTTAAATGCCTTACTCCGATGTTATTTTTGTCATACAAATGGTACGTATACATGTATGTAGAATCTGGGAAGAACCAATCTGCAACATTTTTCATGAGATGTCATTTACTGTACGGACTGAAAATGAAACCTACTTTTACTGGGTGAAAACATTATTATATTTTTAGATTTAAGGGGTATAGAAATTTTCAAATTAATAATAAAACCTAAAAAGCAATGTATGTTAACGACAAATGACCTGGACAGTTTTTTTGATAGCATCTTAAATGTCTTCATAAGTCTGTTTTGCTTTATTTGTTTGTGTGATGTATAAAGGCAGTCACAAGGAACCTGCCACTACTTGCAGCGGATAGCTGCAAAATTATATCTATTCCAGTACGTACAAAGTATAGCATCTGTACTTTTGCATTTGAAATTGAAGTTTTTTAGGAATAAATTCAAACAGACATACATTCCTAAATGTATCAACAATCCATAAAAGCAGTGTCGTTTTAAGTTTTGATTTCGTACGTTTTATGGTCGATACAATGACCTTGTCAGCAAATACAACTTATAATTAAGTCAAATGCTGACTGACGTTTTTCATACTGATTGTTAGGCCATTATTTACTCACTGAGTTATCCACGGACTTTTACCCTTATTTCCCGATCAGGAAGCACGTGGTGGGTGTTACCCGTCGGCAGGGGATGCTCACTCACTCCTCCATGGCATCTGATCCCCTTCTGATGTTTTTTTTGGGTGTGTGTGAAACCCCGCTCCTAATTTGTATTACCGTGCACGTGGTATTTCATTGACTTCTGAGATCTAACACTCTTAGTTATTTTCCACATATTTCATCAACAGTTAAAAAAAATATATGTTGCAGAACAAATTTAAACATTAAAAAGATAGAAAATCATAACAATTTTAACAAAGTTATTTTAGCAAATACAGCATCGCACTTGTTGACCTCAAACTCATTTTAATTAATTTGCAATTTGTTTCCCCTCCCCTTCAATTTGAAAACTGCGAGATTCAACACTGAGAATATTGATAATATACCATATATGGCATGCATTACTTAAGGAAACATAGTTTTACCTTTAGTTATCACTGTCGATAATTCCATACAATAAAATATTACTTTTATTTTTTGAAGAGGAGACGGGAAAATGAAAATTTTTTCCAGACGATTGTCACTATGGTAATGTAACATACTGCTATTATCAAAGCTGGAATGAATAGGATAGCCAGAGTCACCAGAATTACGTACAACTGAAAAGCAATGAGTAATAACGTTAAAAAAATAATGATGTATTTACCGAGGAAACTAATAAGTATTTCCTGTAAAATCAAAGTATGCAGGTGTCAGATAAACGAAGAAAAATATAGTTATTGATATAATTAGAAAAGATATTGGTAGCAACGTACTTTTTCCGATCTCTCAACAATACAACAAGAAAATTCATAGAAAACGTTATAGATTTCACTTACTACTGTGAAATCATTGCGAGGGTTTGATTTTCGTTGCTTTGGGGGTATGGGGAAACACACAGAACTTATGACCACTACGAAATGTAACATTTCATATGCATTACTACTTAACATGAACATTTGACCCTATGAAGATATGTTATTTTACAGTATTTACATTAACATTTAATTGAATCAAAATTATCATGAAATAAAAATCAGTAGAAATTAAAGTTCAGTTTAAATGCTTTTATTAGTACTTTGTTTTTCAATTTAAAAAAAAATGTTTGCATCAGCCTTATTGAATAGAAAGGACTTTGTTTAACTGTTTAATATTCTGAGTATACTGTTTTCCTGGATAACAATTTAAAGTGCAGATTTTGAAATATTTCATACTTTATCTTGTTGTATGCATATAAATTCATAATGATATAAATGTATGAAAGGTTAGTTAACTTGTTAAGACTTGATTTATCAACCTAAGGTCTGTAAAAGCTACCAAGCTTAATCAATTCGATGATTTACCAAGATATGTCTCCCGTTTTCAGTTCAACGAAACGTTAATTTAACAACGGGACGGTTCCAGATCTAAATACGTGAAAACAAATTAACTTTTACATCAACTTACTTTCCACATCCATTGTTCGGGAAATTGAAGGTGACATTGTTGTTTGGAATGAATTTCGACATCCTCATACATAAACATTGGTAAAGGAAAAAAGAGCAAGGAGAATGCCCACTGAAGTCCTATGAGGAGTCGGATACGGAACCCTGGAAGAAATAAGTACATTATTTCTCTATGTTAGAGGTTTTGGCTCCAAGAAAAACCCTAAATGGGATCATAAAATAGATTAACATTTAACTTTAATATAAAGATATTTTGGCTGCATTCAACAAAGTCGAGGTGTTCAGGCAGTTAAAAATATTCTCAAACAAGATTTAAGTTGCATTGAGTGTTATTGAACCAAAATGATAATGTTGGACACAAAACTTAGATTTTCTTCATATTTTGACATGCATGAAATCAGATACATTAGACTGATGGCACGCAAAGTTTTTATTTAAGGAAATTTTATGTCGTTGTGGACTGCTGGCATGTTAGAAACAAAACAAATTCAAACAATGATTCTTTTTTTTCACTTTTAAAATGTCTTTAAAATACCTTTGACATGTTAGTGACAGAAACAACACAATCTCAATTATTCTTTTTTAAAATGTCAGTTTTTAAATGCCTTTAAAATAACATTGAAAGATACCATGTTCGACATAAAAATATCATTGAAAATCCATGAGCTTTTTATTCCATTTCAAAAGACGTAACCTTTTCCCATGGTTTGAAGCGGTCTTGCCACACAATCAAGCCTGTCAATACTAAGCGCCACCAGAGCGTACGTGGATCCATAAGATGCCACTCCCTGATAGAATCTGACTGCTTTACACAATACATCACCGCCATGCCAATCCACGAAGAACTTCTCTAAGACATCGATTAGCACAGAGAATCCTACCAGTACATCTGAATAATGAAAACATATTTTTTTCTAGAATTGTAATTACAATAACTTGACCATTTCATATCATCATACCTTAATTTGGCACCTTAAGCAATCGAAAATGATTCTTACTATTGTTGTGAGGTGTGTTGTATTTGTATTATTTCATCATGTATATTATTAGTAACATTAAGTTTCTTGAACATTCCAGAGTGGTCCATATGTTTAGTCATTTTTTCTAGAACATTCTTGAACTTTGTGATGTGAACTTTCCAGTAATATCATTTTAACTTCAAATATTCTAATTTATGTTACTGTATAATTTCCCTGTCAATTCGATGCATAGATACTTTGTGTATAGCACCATTGAGATACAACGGGGATATATTTTCACTGGGCATTGTGTGAGCAACGGCACCTGATGTATGATTTTTAGATTTTTGTAAGTTTGTACTTAATGATTTGTGTATTACTGTAAATAAATTATTGTTAAGTTTAAACTGTGTGATTGATCTTTGCTGGCATTTAGGGTTATTCTGACCCATAACAGAATTGGGGGCGTCCGGAAAAATTTCTTGCACTTTTGCAGTTCATTGTAGAATTTTTTTAAATTAAATTGTTAAATTTGACTAAAACCCAGCAAAAATAACATGGTATTTTCGGTCACAAACTTTCTTAGTTGCCAAGTGTTCAGGTTTTTGATACGTTAAAAAAAATCTTGACCTTTAGGTTTGCATTTTGGGTTAGATGTTAAATCCTCTAAAAAAAGCAAGACTTAAAATTAAGGTTGCAAACAAACTAGTAGATGAAAACATTTTTAAAAATACGATCTTCCAGAATATACGGTTAAATCAGAATTAGGCTTTACAAAATGACAGAATTAGTTTCAATTAGAGTTGGAGAAAATGCGATTTGAAAGAGAAGAGGAGAAAGAGAGCGAGAGAAGAACGAGAGCGTGAACGGAAATTTGAATTAGACAAATTAGAAAGACAAGAGCACTTTGATTTAGAGAAATTAAATTGCAGCACCAACCAGAACCGTCATTTGTCAAGAATGAATTTGACGCAGCAAAAAATATTAGGTTAGTTCCAAATTTTAAGAAAAATTTAAAAATATTTTCCCTTTTAAAAAGTCGCAGAAAATCTTAAATGGCCACAACACGTTTGGTAACAATTTAAAAAATGTACTGGTTGGCAAAGCAGCTAGGAACCTGCACTAGGGGCTAAAGTTTAGACTATGAGAAGGTCAAAGCAGAAATAAAAAACAATAATTTATCCTGAAGCTATAAAAAAAGTTAAAAGTATAGAAAGTTTGATAACCAAACATTTTTTAATTTTTCACAGAAAAAGAAGATTTATTTATACTGGTTTGGGGTCAAGAAACTTGATAAAACCTTTGCTAATTTGCGCCAAGTCATCCTGGTAAAAGGTTTTAAGGAAGGGTTTCCTCAAGATTTGAAAACACATTTAGAAGATAAGAATGTGAAAACTTTTGAAAGGCAGCAGTCATATCTGATACTTATGCTCTGTCTCATAAAAAGAATTTTGTATCAAGATCTCAGACTAGCAGTAATTCTACCAATTCAGACACATATAAAAAGAGTGGTTCAGGGTCTCAGTCTTTCAAAAGCCCCCATTATCCCAAGGTGGTTCAAAGCCCCGGTCCAGGACTTTTGAAGGATCTTCTGGAATAGGGTCCTTCCTACTTGTAGTTATTAAGAAAAAAGGTCATCTGACATGAATGTTTTAAAACTTAAGAGAAAAAATGACTTTGATAAAACTCAGCCACATGCTTGTGCTGCAGTTAGAGGTGATAAGAAATTAGGTTCGATTTGTTCTGACACTCCTGATGTTCAGGGTTCACAGTCAGGTTCTTTGATTCTTGGAGGATTAAAGCCCTTTATGTTGGGGATTTGTTTCACTCGGTGACTCTAGGAAATAAAACCTGTCCAGATTTGAGAGAAGGTGCTGCACAGACGTTATTGTTAGAGGGCTTTTCCTTTGTCTGAGCAGACTTCTACTGGTGGGTCAGTTTTATTACAGGGTGTGGAGCTAGGCTCATTATGCCCCCTCATAAATTAGTTTAAAGTCAGATTTATTTACTGGACCTGTTTCGAGGGTTCACCTCCCTTTTTCCCGTTCCAGGCATTTCTTTGTTGCTAGGAACATTTAGCTGGTGGAAAAGTTGTACCAGATCCTAAAGTTTGTGAAAAAATCACTCCAGATGTCATGTGCGATGATGAAGATGATGCATTTATCCAGCCTGTGCTGCTGAGCAATCCCAGAGGAAATGGAGGCAGACCATACTCAAGCCTTTGACAAAATTCCCTAGTTGATATTGATTTGAATGACATTTTTTATCTGACCTGATGGCACAAAAAAGTATAACCACACAATATCAAGAAGAAAGAAAAAAAGAGCTTTTATCAAAATTTGGTGGTGAGGATGATGAGTTGCATATTGTTAGCCAAGGCAAGGACATCCTCAGCCGAGAACGTCTACTCTCTGAAAACAAAAAGACCCAGATATCATTCAACTTAGAAAGGGATTTCCCCCAGAAGAGGCTACTAAAGTTGGAGAATGCTTCTATATGAAAGATGGCATCCTTATGCAAAATGGCGCCCCACGTTTCCCCCAGATGATGTGTGGCTTGTTGTTCACCAGATAGTGGTTCCAGCTGCTTATGTCGAATGTCATGAGTTTAGCTCACATACCCCTATGGCTGGTCATTTAGGTATCAATAAGACTTATAATAGGTTTTTATATTTTTTTTGGGCCCTAAGCTAAGGGAAGGATGTTTCTGAGTTTTGTAAGTCGTGTCATGTTGTCAGATGGTAGGTAAACCAAATCAGAAGATACCATCTGCCCCTCAACCCATTCCCGCTTTTGAAAAACCGTTTAGTCAGTGTTGGTGGATTGTGTAGGACCTTTGCCTAGGATATTAAACCAGTATTTACTTACCATTATGTGTACATCCACTCGATTTCCTGAAACCAATTTAAAGGGAAAATAAAGGCAAAGAGATAGTTAAGGCCCTTACCAAGTTTTTCGTTTTTTAAACCCCAAAGGGAATTCAGTCGGATCAAGGCCTTTTTTGGGGTTTTTTCCCGCAAGTCATGCATGAGTTGGGTATTGGCTATCGATAACTGCTTATCATCCTGGTCCCAGGGAGCCTAAACTTTTTATCAAACTCTAAAAACAATGCTGAAGATCTATTGTTACCAGATGAAAAAGAATGGGACGAAGGTGTTATCTTGTGCTATTTGCTGCAAGAGAAGCAGTCCAGGATTCTTGGGTTCAGTCCTTTTAATTTGGGGTTGGGGTATACAGTTAGAGGTCCTTTGAAATTGTTGAAGGAAAAGTGGTGCTGGACTAGTGATCTTAATCTTTTAGATTATGTGTCTGATTTCAAAGAAAAACTTTACAATGCTTGTAAATTAGCACAAGAAAATTTGGGGTTTTCCAAAAAAAAAATGTGGTATGAAAAAATGCAGAAATAGGGTGTTAAGGCGATAAGGTTCTTGATTTTTACCTATTCCTGGTCATCCTTTACAGGCCAAATTTTATGGCCCATGAAATTGAAAGCAAGATTAGTGATGTAAACTATGTAGTTAAAACACCCGGTACTAAAAAGAAAGGGTTTGTCACATTAACATGTTAAAAGAGTATTTTGAAAAGGGGTGACCAAATTCTGTAAAACCAGTTTCCCCTTTTGCCAAAGCTAAGACTGTTCAAAATTGTATTGAGAGTGATACGAGTGTAGAGATAATGAGAAAGATTGTAATCAGAGTGTCCGCTTGAAAAATTTTGAAATTTTGGCTGATTTTGATGCCAAACTTACATTTGAACATTCACCAAAAAAAAGTTAAAAACTTGATGAATAGTATCATCACATCTTTTCGGAGTTCCAAAGAAAACTAATAGCTTGTCATGATGTTATAGTGGGTACCTCTGCCTATCAAACAACATCCGTAGTTAATCCAAAAAATTGCAGTACCAAAAGGGGAAATGCAGTACATGTTGGACAATGACATTGTTGAACCTAGTAAAAGTGACTGGGGCTACCGTGTATTCTTGTACCAAAACAACGGGCCCCCGATTATGTACAGACTTTTGAAAGGTGAATTCTTTCCCAAAAATGATTCATATCCAATACCTAGAATCGATGACTTATTGACAAAATTGGAAACGCGAAATTTGTCAGTAAATTTACCTGTTGAAAGGCTACTGGCAAGTACCGTTAACAGAACAGCAAAAGAAATATCTGCTTTTGCTACCCAGATGGACTCTACCAGTATAAAGTAATGCCTTTTGGATAAAAAAGCACCCGCTACATTCCAAAGGATGATTCACTCCCTTCTTAAGACCTTGAGGGATGCGAGGCCTACATTGATGATGTCATCATATACAGCGACACTGGGGGGAACATCTCCGAATCATGCGTGCTTTGTTTGACATTTTAGCTAAAGCAAACTTAATGTAACCTTGAGAAGAGCGAATTTTGTCATGCCTATGTAGAGTATTTAGGTCATAAAGTAGGTCAAGGTTATGTTTCACCCATTATGGCTAAAGTGGAAGCTATTGCAAAGTTCCCATTCCTACAAACAAGAAAGAGTTAATGAGGTTTTTGGGCATGGCTGGGTTTTACAGAAAATTTTTCCAAAATTTTTTCCCCAGTGTTTGTCCACTTACAAATTTTTTCAAAAGAGGGTTAACTTTGAATGGACAAAGGACTGTGAAAAAACATTTCATAAATCAAATTTTTATGAGCAATCCAGTTCTATCAACCCAGATTTTGCTAAGCAATTTAAGCTTACTGTTGACGCTAGTGATGTTGGAATGGGGGGCTTTGTTCAAAAAATAGTGATAATGTAGATAGAGTTGTTTCTTATTTTTCAAAGAAACCCAAAAAATTAAAAAAGTTTCCACCATTGAAAAGGAATGCCTTGCTTTGTTGTTAGCCTTAACATTTTGATGTTTATCTGAATGTTACTTTGCATCCAATTCTTGTATATCATAAAACCCCCACATTTTTGCATAAATTGTCAAACAAGAATCAAAACTACTAGATGGAGTTTGTTGTTACAAAAATACAACATAACAATTAAGCATATCAAAGGCAAAGACAATGTTATTGCAGATGCCTTGTCCAGAGTATCGTGAACATATATGATTTTGTATTAATGTACATATATCTATTTTTCAATGTAAGTTTTATTGACATTCAAACTTTTTAAGGGGGGGGGTGTTGTGAGGTGTGTTGTATTTGTATTATTTCATCATGTATATTATTAGTAACATTAAGTTTCTTGAACATTCCAGAGTGGTCCATATGTTTAGTATTTTTAGAACATTCTTGAACTTTGTGTATGTCCCGAACTTTCCAGTAATTATGACTTACAACTTCTAGAATATTCTAATTTTGTTATGTATAAATATCCTGTCAATTGATGCATAATCTTTGTGTATAGCACCGAATACAACTGGGATATATTTTCACTGGGACATTGTGTGAAACAACTCTGATGTATGTATTTTTAGATTTTTTCTAAGTTTGTACTTAATGATTTGTGTATTACTGTAAATAAATTATTGTTAAGTTTAAACTGTGTGATTGATCTTTGCTGGCATTTAGGGTTATTCTGACCCATAACACTATTGTAAAATTATCAGTTTGCAAATCGATATTTTTAACAAATAAAACGAATTTATTGAAATAAGTAATATTATGGTCAGAAGTATTATATAACTTTTAAAAAATCTATATATATAAAACAGAAATAGCAATTGAATTACTCCATTTAGAACCTTACCTTAAATCTAATGAACGATTTTGAAGGTTTTTATCAAAAGTATGGGGGTTTAAAGAACATTATCCCTGGGGATTTTATAATTAATAAACTTCATTTTGATCCCCTCATCCCAAAAAGAGCTGAATATCAGAACGTCTTACATTTTAACTCCTAAAGGTTTGCCTAGAAAAAATAGCCTTGGGGGAAACATTACTGTTGAATTAATGAATTCCACTTTTAACTAAAGCTATTTTAATTTTTATTACCACAATTTCAATCAGTTTTTCATGAAGCCGATCTATAAGTGGTTTCATGAAAGCTTTTCTTTGGATCAAAACAGATTTTTTATTTTGAAACAAACAACTAATCTTTTCGATCATGCTTTGATCACAGTTTCCACAATTTACATAAATATATCTTAAATTTTAACAGATGGAACATGTTTTTTCAACTATAAATTGAATTATATGTTTTTATAAAACCCAAAAACACAGTAATATATTATTTTTTTTTTTATCATCAGATGAATATTTCAAATAGTTTATATAAAGAAACGGATTTAATAAAGCTCATTGAAAAAACAAGGAAACAAGAAGTTTTTAATTAAAACCCAGAGGGGGATAAAGTGCCATGAAATAGGAACATCCCCTGTCAACTTAACCGGCCACACCCCCCCTTACCATTTGTTCTGATCGTGCAACCAGATAAACTCGTACAAAGTCAGTGTTTTAATAATGTCCTAAAAAAAGTATAAAAATTGCATCAACATTTGAAAAGCTATAGAATATAGTAGCTAACAAAGTGATTGAATCAAACCCTACAGCTTGCTAAATGTTATTTTCAGCAAAACTGTTTTTATTCCTATTTCATCAATCTGTATGTAAATAGCTTGTCTGTTTTTTTTTTTTTTTTTGATAATGTCCACATGTAGAGCATGCTTTTATATATTGAATCAACTATGAACATAAACTGCATATGCAGTTAAAAATTTTTATTGTTAATTAACATAGGAAGTTAATCATAGAATATTGAATCATCAAGTTTATTACAAAATTTTATTCGCCGAAATATGGCTGAAAAATTGCCACTGGCGTTAAACACTATACAATCAATCAATCAAAATTTTGTTGCTTGGTTACTATTGACGATTTTTCTAGTTAAATATTCAAATATAAATGAGGCGTGGTTCACTCTTTAATAAATGACATTGAAGTTAAAGACACAAGATAATTACAAACAAATGATTAAAAAAATTACCTGAGAAAGAACAATTTCCTAACTCTGTCTGAACTGAGACATTATATCTGAGTAGCGCACAACGTATAACGTATATAAATTAATATAAAAGTAGAAATAATAACCTGCCAATGCCAAGTTTGCCATGAAAATATTCATTCTTGATCTGAGCTTTCTGGTCCGGATGATGACAATAAGAACCATGGAGTTTCCACTTAGGATGAACAGAAAGAGGACGCAGAGGAACACTCTCTGTTCTGTCTGAAATAAAAACATTTTAGTAGTGAAAGATACGTAAAATATATTTCAATTATAAAGGGCCATCATCCCTCGGCTCCCTGGTGCTAATGTTTTTTTTTTACAGCTTATGACTTTAAAAAGAAATTGTATACATAATACATAACAAATTCGTAGTCATACATGTACCTTTGGAGCAAAATTTAATAAAAGATATATGAAAATTTTATAACGGAATAATGGTCATTTACTTCATTAGGTGTTACCTCTTATCAGAGTATCGATTGACATTAATATGAAATAATTGCTCTTTTAAAACTTTTTATTTGAATTCTTTCTGACTAATTTATCTTTGCTCATGAAGTGCTCTTGACATGCTTTATTCTAAACTGTTTATCTTTGAAGACAGAAAGCACTAGGAAAGCAAAGATTAATGAAAAAAGATCCAAGTACTATCTACTGACGTTCTAATAACTTGAACAGTCTGCAAGAAATTCCGTTCAGAATGGATGAATGGGTAATGAAGAACCGCAATTTGAACAGACCTGATAAGAATCACTATAAATGATCATCACGTTTTATGTCTATTATTGCAAAAGGCCGCATCCTCCTAATTCGCATCAAGATACTTCAACGCCAATACTTAATCCAGTTGATTGAGGAGTCGTAAAATAACTGTAAATTGTCATCAATCTTGTGGCATTGTTGAGGATTTTAGACGTATAATTTTCAGGAAAAGGATTATTTGACGATTTTTTCCCCATAATTTCAATGTAATTGGGTTAATATATAGAATGAACATTATTTTTATCGATTAATTTAACTCGGACCCTTGGAGTTTGAATTATTAATTATTAATGAATCTAAAATACAATACATAAGTGTATTTCTTGTAGTCAACTTGTTAGAAGTTGTCAAGTTCACATGTGGATAAATTTTGATACTATATGTAATTGTATTCGAATATTTTATATCTACGTATACAGTGTAGTAGTGGAAAACTATTAATTACATGTACACCAATTCAGTAGTATGTCCTGACCCTATACAAATTTTAAGTTCAATTGGAACAAAATCGATACCATCAAAGCTTACATGTAGATGAAACATAGTAGATACATGTAGCAATCACTAGTCTAGGAGAAACATAAAACAAGTAATGCAATTTGTTCTTCATATAAATGTTATTAATAGTTTACAATAACTTTGAACAAATACTCCTATATCATATAATCTGGTTGCTCTGCTGAAGGTTTTAGACCCTTCTTTGTAAGCAATATACTAGTATTTCACGGTATTTCTGACAGTCCTGCGGAATAAATAAATGAACCAATGATAGAAGTAATAACGTTTGCATATGTCTGAACTTTTTTCCAGTGCTTTTATTTAATTATCCATCTTTGTTAAGCGAATACATCTTGTGTCCATTTTTTCCTTTCTTAAAGACGATTTATACATTATACTGCTGCATTTGTTAAATAAAAGACGTATACTAGAGAATCAATGCAATGCAAGCCGTCCATAGCATGTAAAATGGTTCTTACATCAAATTAATAGTTTTAAGTCTGTCGCTAAGATTAATGTGAATTATTCATAGAGCTCTACGTTATGTATGAAAAATAATAATAATACATGAACATGCTCTCTACAACAATCTTAAATATGAGAGGAAGAAAAGCCTTGTTGTGCCTTCTTTTCGACATTTATATATATCGACGACGCATAATCAATAAACAGATATATTATGTCAAGTCGATATACAATTGTATCCCAGTGAGCTTAAAATTAAAGATACCACAGAGTCTAACACATCTATTTCATATTTGGATGCTCTTTTAATGAAAAAGACGTTAATGGTATACGTGATGATTTCACCTTTTCAATCTTTCTCATGTACATGCATATGGAGTTTATGTTTCTCAGTTCTACGTGAGAACAACTTCTAAATCGAGACAAGCTATTGACGAACATGTTGATGAAACAAGATCTAGAATATGAACAGAGTCGTTTTACTTTGTCATTTCGCAAGTTATTTGGTCGATACATTGTCATTGTCAGAAAATACAGTCTACATGTATAATCAAATCAAATGTTGAAGACTATTTTCATGCTAAAATTCACATAAACAACTTTCCACCCGTGTTATTACTTTCAATGTTTTGGATTCAATCGACTTTGCTGATCCAAGAGTTTCTTAAAAATTTTCCTATTTTTATCACATAAAATTGTCTTGCCCCGATAACCTTCAACTCTCCAAGCTGTTTCAAGCTTTACAGTTTGTGGAAATTATGCTGCTTTTGCAGACTGCTGTAGGTTCAGCATTACCCATTGCATTCAACAGTGTTAAGTTGTTAATAGATTGCTATCTTTATTGCAGAGTATTAATGGTTAATGAAAATTAAAAGGATATCCTTTGTTTTAAAGAAACCCTACCAAAGGAGGTGGACATGTTACACATACATGTATGTGATATAAAGTTATCGATTGAAGAAGGTTAATTTTTTACCCAATTTACTGGGTTCAGTCATATACCACTTTTATTTAAAACCATTGAATGAAGTTTGACAATAGGACACTATATTAATTCAATTTCATCCAAGGCTTGCGAACTTATATCACAAAGACAGAGTTTTGTGACAAGCTGACTGACAGATAGACAATTATGCTAACACAATTGTGTCTTTTTCTTATTGGAAAGAAATGATGAGTCAGACAGTTTCATAAATGTTTACTATCGATTGACTCAGTGCGTCAAAAGAAAAATAAATTGTACCTCATTTCTGTAGATTTTGAGCTTTTTAGTTATAATTTGACGAAAACCCAGATTTTAAAAAAAAAACTTTAAGGTTTAACCTATTTTTTGACATAAGTAACTAATTGCAATCTTTTGACCTTCATATACTGAAAGACTATTCTACCAAGTCCTTTTGCTGTTAGGTTAAAACTTTCTTAATGGACAATTTGACATATAGTTTTTGACTCAAATTGTACCTTCAGGGTTTCTAAAATGTCAGAGACGATGACATCTTTCCATTTGGTGTCTGATTAACAACGTAAAGTAAAGACTTGTTTAAGATAAAGCGACAAGGAATACTTGCAGTAAAACAAATTTCAATCATATGTGCATAAAAGAGAACAATTAATTGAATGATTGACCTTTAAAAAGGCATTGAATTGAGCAGTTGGAAAATGCAGTAAATAGAAATGTTTAGATTCCCTCAATTGTTCTCGATAGCAAGAGTTTTCTTGTATTTTTTCTTTTCTGAAATAAATAGGCCAAAGACTTGCAGTTTTTCATTTACCTTTCGCGAGTAGATACATCTTTTGAGCTTGATATAATTTTATAAAATGATTGCTTCGATAAAATATGTTTTTAAAATAAAAATATAGATACATTTACAATATTCAAAAATATATAGGTCACTGGATGTGACAAACAGTCAACTTAAAGAGACAACGTGAAGCACGAAGGGGGAAATTAACAAACGAATCCATGCCCCTTGTAAATTTTGTTCAATTCATTAGTTTTCAGAATATTACAGGTTTCAGAACCTAGATATCTATTTTTATGGAGATAAAAATAAGTAAAAATAAATTCAGTATGTCCCATAACGAAAATATTGCTTCTCGTCTCCATCCCTATAGCACGCGTGCGCAAAAAATGTGACTAAATTACCATTCTCAAGTATCTAAGAATGAATGAATGCTGACCAAGAATTCTGAAACGATCTTTTTAGGCTTAAAAAGTTGTTAGAACATACATCTTATCTTTGCATGCTCCAGTTGAGTGTTGATTATGTTGACTATTTGTATGAGCTAAAAATACAAGTGGCGTGACCTTGACATACACGAAAACAACAAAACGGTAGATACAACCTTTGTTTTTCTGGCACCTATATTGTGCAGTTATTTTTGCTTTACAGTGCAGGTTAAGTTGTCATATCTTCGCTATACTAATAATTTTCATAAATCTTTCTCTGTGTGATATAATTATCTTAAAAGAAACACATGATTTTGATTCATTGTGTAGCTTTAAATAAAAAAAAACATAATCTGTTCACCCGCCTGAAAAAATACAGAAACGACAATATACCTAGAGTATCATGAATTTAAAAGCATTTAGAAAACAGCATATACTTCCTTATCTTTTTACGGTAGGTCAGTCGACAGAGCGCTCGCCCCGTGATGAGAGATGGTCGTGAGTTCGAATCTAGGCCGCGACTGACCTAAATCGATAAAAAAAATGGTAGCAGCTTGTTCCTTCTCACTTGACTCGGCACTTGTCGGGCAAAAGGAGGGTCCTTCGGATAACACCTTTAAAATCCGAGGTCCTTTATTAAGGCAGGCGTTGGTACGATAAAGATTTCCAACTGATCAATGGCCCTGAGTGCCCAACAAATGTCTAAATTTGAAACTCTTCACCGGTTTTGGTGACCTCTTACCATGAGTGAAAAATTCTCGAATGGGGCGTAAAACAACATACATCAATCAATCGGTCATTTTTAGAAAGCTGCATGCATCTAATACATTGTTAATGTTTCACCAAAGCGTTCCCTACTATCATTTTAGAATTAACTCTTGGCCTGAAAACCTCTATTTTCATAAAATAATTACTATATAACTCAATATAATTTATAATAATTATTAATGTAAATTTGATTCGTAATTTTTATCGCTTGAAGTCAACATTTCGCAATTATTTTGGTCGATAAAATGACCTTGTCATTTATATTTTATCTATCGTTAAAACCAGAAATGATTGACTTTTTTCATACTATTTGTTACAAGTAATGGTCCTCTTTTTTTCAAGCAAGACAAGGAGCACACGACATATTTGACCAGTTGAAAAGGGAATCTTACTCCTTTTTGTCTCCTGATCTCACCTCTTCTGCTTTTAAGGACATACGCAACGTAGTTTGAACATTTTTGTCTTTTTCCATGGAGTTGAAAAGTTCCAATTCTTGGAGGAACTGTGTGCTATATGTTAATGTCTATATATGTTGTACACTTCTTTGAATACAATTTTTGATAAGAGAAACATCGAGAATAAATGTTTAATATTTCTGATGTATTTTTCTTTGAATCATCCAAGAATTTTCATCAATTACATGTACATGTATTATCTTTTAAAAAAAAAACCCTGGTAATGCATGCTGATTTCTGGTCTATGAACATCTGATGACACTATAATCCTAATTTAGGAATATCATGAAAAATTATCAGTAGGGAAGGTGCGTTGCGTATGTCCTTAAATATATGTATTTGCTCTGCTCTCATTTTGCATTGATTGCTGTTGTAAATAAAATGGCATGTAAAATGCTACAGGATATTAATACACTACAAAAATTGACCTCTGGTCTCCGTATTGAATATTGATGTACTTTAAGTGCATATTCGTATACCAATATTGTTCTATGATATTGATAATAGATATTACAGAGCACAAAAGATGCGATTCTGTGCTTGCTTGCAGACATTCGGGTTGACTTTGACACAATCTGACATTAATCATACTATTGTTGACTCCATAAAACAGACAATTTTCTTCTGCTTTGGAACAATTTGCTAATGTATTGGTCAGTGTAGATCGATATTTGATATTTACAGTCTCAACAGTAGGACTGTTTCACAGGTTCGTCTTTTGACCGTATTTTTAAAATTATCTTTAGCACCTATTTAGTCAATGTCTGTCAGTTAGTGTATCTGTATGCAACTTTTTGAAGGAACTTTTTGTGGAGGAAATCTTTATGCTCATATTTGCAGCTAGAATGTTTATTTAAATAAACATCACTTATACGATAAAAATGTAAACTAGGTTCATGGAAAGTACCATTGCACCTTTAAAGAAAATAAGGTCTACGTCTGATTTACAATACTTGTTGTTCAGTACACCCGAAGTTTTCTCCTTGTCACTATGAATATGTTAGTAGGGAGATCAAGAGGTTAGGTGGAACATTTACAGAGGCCCTCTGTATATTTTTGTTCATAAGGGCAATGACTACTTTCGTTTAAATTTTCGTTGAGTTCGTAAGTTTCAGTGTACTTGAGGTCCAGTGATTTGATTGTGCGTCATTAATATTCACTTTTTAATATTTATCGTTAGTTTTTTTATGAATAAAACTGTAATTGTTGATGACATCCGTATGACAGTTGGTCAAAATAGGTAAACTTCAAGCTTGTAAGTCGACAATTTGGAATGGATATTTTAGCTAGTCAATATACATGTAACTTCCAGGTTAAATTAATATCAATTCAACTTTACAAATCAGGTGTGTTATGTTAGCTATGTCAATTGTCAACAAACACTGTCAAGCAGCAAACTTTTAACATATAATTTCATAGAATTTAATATTGTGGACTTTGCTCTACATACATGTACTTCGTTCACAAATATTGAATTTTATATTTTATACACTTGAAGCTATAGAGGCATTTTAGCACTTCTTGTTAGTTAAACTTTGTCAAGAGTGAAGTAACATAATTATCACTCGAAAAAAATTAAGTATCATTATGATGAATACCAAATTTAAATCAATGGGAAATAAATGGATTCATTTAATTCATTATAAGGACAAAATCACAGACACAAGAACAGATTTTATCTGCGAGTAATATTCAAGCTATCCTTAAAGGGGCTATAAAATCCTTCAGAATTACTTTACTCAATGAATCTTTAAGTGGGTTCAAATCTGTAGTTACGATTGTGATGAGTGCAAAATACTTAATTGGTTATAGATTGTAAGCGCCTTGTACGACTCTATTGAATTATAAATGATAAGAAATGATTAAGACGGGGGAGAATAGAGACAATTTGTCTGAAAGGCTGTTTCAAAGACACACATAGGATAGAGCCAACGAAAGATCGATGCTAAAGTATTTTGGCAAAATCAAAGAAGAATACATTTATTGTTTATAAGGATTAATAAGAGAATATTGAAATTTTAATATTTCATCAGTTGAGAATTTTTTTAAATTCATTTGAATTCAGTTTTGAATTGTAAACCTACATGCTAAGGTCTTAACCATTGTTAACACTACCATTTGATTAAAATACTGAATCGAAATTATTTTGCATTCTTTTAATATTATTTTTGTCCCCCGCTTTCGCGAAAGCTACTTTTTAAAAACTTTAACTTTGGTCACAACTTTTGAACGGTAGATACTAGGACTTTTATATCTCACATATGTATTCTTTGAGGCAAGACCTTTCATTGGATACCAACAATCTTGACCTTTTGACCTTGACCTTTGAGATTTACGTACTTATGAAAAAACTTTAACCTTGACCATAACTTTTGAACGGTGAGGGCTAGGGCTTTCGTACTTCACATGTGTAATCCTTGTGAGAAAATCTTTCATTGGATACCAAGAACTTTTACCCTTTGACCTTGACCTTGGAGTTTTAACTACTTTTAAAAACTTTAACTTTGGCCACAACTTTTGAACGGTAGATACTAGGACT
>NW_026923482.1:0-22101 GCF_032062105.1 Saccostrea cuccullata | reverse complement strand
TTTTGCATGTTTTGTCCATCTAAAATATGTTACTTTTCAACTTTTCATTTTTTTCTTCCAAATTGTCTTTCAATCTTTGTACAATATTTTGTTTGGCTTTTAATACCCTGGATATTATCTCATCACAATGCTTCTGTAGCTTATTTATCTCTGAGTCATAAAGTTCTTTTTTTTCTGAGATCTGCTTTGACATCTTCTCCATCTTCTCATTAATCCCAGAAACCCGCTTCCTTGATTTCCTAAAAAAATTAACCAGACATCTCCTTCTTTCGGTGGCTGCCGTTTGTAGTGTTTTCCAGTCATGATCTCATGATTTTTTTTAGCCAAGGCACAAATGAATTCATCACAGTCCTCACATATCATATCAATAGAGAAATCGTGAATTTCACACTTTTTAATATGCACCAAAGGAGAGCCCAGAGAATATCTTGGTTTGTTCTCTGCCATTTTGTTGAATGTTGGCCACCTAAATCAATGTCGATTTGAGTTGACTGTAGGTAGCTAATACTTTTAAGAAAATGTACAGTTGGACTTTTGAAACTGATAACATGTTGACAAGATAACAATTCAAGTAGATGCACGCTATCAAGTTATTATCAAGAGTTTGCTTTAATCTAGGTCACAGGCTTTTGGACTGTTTCGTTTTTAACCCTTAAATTTGAAGTCGAGAAAATGTTTGATGAATAAAATGTTTTTTTAACAAATTTTTAGGAATGTAGGATGTTTGGTAAATCAGTATTTGATGAGCTGCTATTGTTGTGGATGCATTCGGTTTGATGACATATGATTTCTCCAACCCATAGGTATTGTAACAAGAGGCACATTTACAGGCAATTACCAATATATGAGTATTTATCATAAATGTTATTAATATGAAGGTAGTTAGTCAAACCTGTCAGGTACATATATATGCTGATATAAATTTTAACAAAAATCTTTTTCGCTTCATTATTGCTTCAACAGATAAGATTAAAAATTGATGACGTTGTTTAAAAAAAAAAATTTCAATTTTTAATTTTTTTAATGTGTGGATTTTAAAATATCTTGTTTTTCAGACCTGGACCTAACAGCCCGTTATCTTGGGTGGGGTCCTGTGTTTTGGGCCCCCGTCTATGATGATAACCCAGAGGTCAGACAGAAAATTCTCCAGGGTTAAACTTTTTGGCAATAATACTCGGTTAAGGGATTATGGTAGGGCAGTAAGTCTATCTTGGGCTACTTTAGCATATATCTGAAATAAATACTATCAAGTAAGCATGCAAAGTCAGTTTTTAGCGGTTTACAAATTTTTTCATATTGATGCCTCTACAAGATATACAATTACATTTGGCAAATGAAATTTTGGTAAATCAGATTCGATATGATGCTATAAGTTTAAATCCTTTCTGGTCTAGGGCAAAAAAGGACTAGTAATTTATTTTTCCCAAAATTTTATTTTATCAGCGTGTCTTTTTTATTATCTGCATGTTGCAAATTGGGTCAATCCCCAAATTTTTCTTTTTTAGAATTTACAGAGCAAAGTGGATTTTTACCCCAAAATTACTTTCTTAAAAAAAAATAGATCTGGCTAACGATAGGAGGGAATCTTATCGGGAAATAGGTCAAGGATTGGATACTTTTAAGAATTATTGTCATATCTAGATTATAAATCTTGGGGATGGAGGGGGCGCGGTTATCAACTTACCTTTTTTTTTTTTTGATTATCTTTGGTGTCTTTTCAAAAAAAAAAGTCAAGTGATTTTGTCCATTTAGTAAAGCTTGGATTGCTATGTCATTAAACTTAAGTGTAGCTAGGGTTCAGGGAAGCCCTTTTTTTTATTTATTGGGAAAAAAATTCATCTTCCAATTACAGAGATTCTTGAATCAAAGATCTTAGAGGGTTATCTCTTAACGTATTCAATCCCAATGGGGAAAAATTCAAAAAAATTTGAATACATAACAGATGTGTAGGCATTGTTAATTTAGATATGCTTCCCGTTTATTACTATAAGTATGTATAGTGGGATGCGTCCTAATTAATGACCTTTAGTTTTGGTGAGAGTTTTCCCCTTTTTTTAATAAAGGAAAAAAAAATTTAAATTAAAAAAAATTTAGCGGGAAAAAAATTGTTTTCAATTGTCATTCTATTTTTAATGTTTCAATGCATCTTTCCACTGCAGGATTTATTGATATTCAATTTATTTAAATTTTTATATTGAAAAAACGCTTTCCCTGTTCAATGAATCTTTGTTAAAGGGAAATATGTCGGAAAAATCTTTGCCACAAGATTTTAAACTTTTCAAAATGAAAATTAGACTTTTTATCAATCAGTTAAAAGCTATGACATGTTTCCTTGTTTTGTCCCCCCCTTTGGGAAAACGAGGGGACATTAAATTTATCGCTGTCCGCCGTCCCCTGTCCGTCGTCCGTCAGTTGTCCGTCCGTCACAAAACTTTTAACCTTGCCCATAACTTTTGATTTAGTGGGTATGACTTTTATTTTTTAAAGGTATTCCTTGTGACAAAACTTTCTTTGGGTACCACCAAATTTGACCTTTTTACCTTACCTTGGGTTTTCCCACTTTTACAAAAAATTCCATCTTTGCTTTGGGCCCTAACTTTTAATGGAGGTACTAGGACTTTTAAAATTTCACATATAAAATTCTTTTAGCAAGACCTTTTATTGGATAAAAACTTTAACCTTTTGACCTTGACCTTGGAATTTCGGTACTTAAAAAAATTTCATTTTAATAACTTTTGAATGAAGGCCTAACCCTCTTCATATATATAATTCTTCTGATAAAACCTTTCATTGAATACCAAGAACTTTCCCCCCTTGGACCTTGACCTTGGAGTTTGACCTACTTTTCAAAAACTTTGACCTTGGCCACAACTTTTGAACAGTAGAAACCAGGACTTTCATATTTCACATATGTATTCTTTGTGGCGAGACCATTTATTTGATACCAACAACCTTACCTTTTACCTTGACCTTGGAATTTTTTGTATTATGAAAAACTTTAACCTTGATATGGCTTTTGAATGGTAAGGGTGGGTTTTAACTTCATATGTAGCCCTTTTTAAAAAAGACTTCATTGGATACCAAGAACTTAACCCTTTGACCTTGACCTTGGACAGGGATAATTTGTAAATAGATGACTTATGATAGGGCGTTCATTTTAAACACAATATGTCATAAAAAATGACATCTACCCAAAAAGACACCGAAAGGGGGGGAACAATTCTTTGAATTTGCTTGTTAAATCTATACGGGCTTGAAACTTGGTATGGAAATTTACATATTGCGACTTCACATTTTTAAATATTTTTAGGGGTACTTGTCAAAGGGAATATAAAAAATAAAAAAATTCCCCAAAAATTTGTCTTTAAGATTTAAACTGAAAAATATTAAACAATATTTTCTCAAGAAAAATTTTTTTTTATTTTAAAAAAAAAATCCCCCTTTAAAAAAAAATAGATAATGAACTTATTATTTTTAGTCATTTTACCCCATTTGTTTTTTTTAAAAGTCTTTTCCTGTATCAGTTTTAAATGATGAAAAATACCCAAATGATTACAAAAAGTGATTAAAATAAAACCTTTCCCCTCTAACTAATGAGAGATAGGCTTTTTACCATACACATTTTCTTGACCTTTTTGCACTTACACGGGATTTAATAATTAAATGACTATTTGGGGTTCTTTCAATTAAATATTTATCAGAAATTGTACCTTTAATTTAAAAGATCAAATTTAATAGAAAAATTGTAACACCAAAATATGAATAAGTAACAAATAATTGTGAAAAGGAATGCACATCATTTCATTTAGATATCACAAAAATCATAATGTACACACGATCACACGATCTACCACACGTACATCTTTGATTTAACACATTTCATCGATTTACACTATTTAGCTTGCAACTAAAGATTTCTTACGATTTTTGCATTCCTTCAAAATGGTTACATACCATTCAAATTATAACGAAAGTTGTAATTTCATCACACTAGATAGTCTTTGGTTTGTCAACTTCAGGTCTAGATCTAGTAAATGAAAGGTGCCTACAGGTTTTCTCTTATTCCAGAAATATATTGCCATTAAGCATTATAAACCAAAAAAAATATGAATTGAATTAAATTATTTGGATATTGAATTCTGTGAATTTCAAAAAGATTTTTTAATTTTATTGAAGCTGTCAAGTAGGAAAAAGTGAAATTTAATTAATTAGAGTATAATGGATCTACAAGGGTTTAAAAAAATTCACTAGTTATGATGTCATACGACTAGGTTCACGTTAAAAAAAAATTCTGCTTAAATAATTGCTGCTTAATTAATGAATTTTTTTTAAACTTTTTCTAATTAATCCTTTTTCATAAAAAATGCTTTAATATAATAGCAGAGTATTATGTACGTGATGGACATTTAAGGGTAAGGAAATTTTATCCCATTAGGGGGGGAAATCCTTAAAAAATATAGATATCTCCCCAAATTACAGAGATATCTCTCATTTTAAAGATATCTCTAACTTAGAGATATCTTCCATTTAATATCTTTTCACTTAGTGAGATATCTATCGTTTTTTTTTTTCCAAAATATTATTAAACTTTTATTATGTTTATAAATAAGTTGCCATTATTATTTGTTGTTTCAAACAAGGTATTTATAGCATATTTGTCTACATAGTACATATATTATTCTGGGTTTTGCATGCATGCTCGGATTAGTCTTTTTTTTATAACAGCGAAATTTTCCCGACTTTGCTTCCCGTTTCGCTTTCGTTTGAAAGGAGAAAATTAATTATTTTATATCAAGGACCACTGGAAAAAATCTATCTCTTTAGCTTAGAAAGATATCTCTTTTTGAAGATATAAAGAATGTTTCTAACTAAGAAAGATATCTCTTTTAGCCTTATTAAAAAGATATCTCTCCAAATTCAAAAAAATTTTTCCCCAAAAAAATCTCTCAATCAAAAGAGATATCTCTCATACAAAAATTTTCTTTTTTGTTTAAAGAGATATTTTCTAAGGTATAAAATTATATTCAAATAGATCTCATAAGAAAAAAGTTATCTCTTTATTAGAGAATATTATTGAAAAAAAATTTTTTTGTCATGAATAAATAGAAAAGAGCTTTCCATACCTTTCCCCAGACATATCCGGGTTTTAAAATTTTATTTTCATTTATTAGTATAGCATTAATAATGCATCTCTTCATTAAAATTTTCATTTTGATTAAGAAATAAATGAAAAAACTAAATTAAGAAAGAATTCAAATTAAATATCATTTACCATTTTTTCTTTATTGAAATAAAAAAACAAAATAACCAAAATTTATTTATAGTTTAAAATATATTTGAAGAACAAATAAGAAAATACTTTTATTATCATAGTGTTTTTTGATAAAGAAATGGTATATGACCTATCAATCTTTTAAACATATCCAATTTAGAAAATCCTTGCAACCAAGGGGTACAGTAAACATTTATTACCCCAGCTGGCAATTTCATTTATATTCGGGGGCTACTGAAGTGCATGTTTGAAAATATTAAAAAATTTAAAGTTTTTTTTTTTCCAACCCAATCACATTAAGCCATTATACAAAACAATTCCATAACACAAGCTTGGGGTTCAACTGAACCCTTTTTTGTATACATTATCTGTTTATGAAAGCTTTGATTGGTAGTTCTGATGAAAAAGCAAGCCCATAATTCCAAAAAAATAGGGCCAAGGCAAAGTTCCCGGGCCCCCCGGGCCTTGGGGGTATTATAAAAAATAAATATTCAGCTTGTGGAAACATGAGACAAAAACCTTTAAATCCTACTCATTATATACATGTGTATGTATGCATAGTAAATTATTTTTTTAAAACTATGGCATCAAAGAAAAAAAATACTGAAGAAAATAAAAATAACATGTGGTTGGGACTTTAAATTTACTCCCAAAATATCAATTGTAAAAGAGTCAATGTTGTGATACGAAATTTTACTGTATATTCATTCAATGATGAAAAAAAAACTGTTTTTTGAATGTATTTAAAAAAAAAAAAATCAGTGAAAAATTTGAAAAATTATACACACCCAGATCAGTGATATAATTGTTTACAAAAGTAACACAAATAATATTATCCCCCCGAAAAAAAACATTTTAATCTAGAAATATTATGGTTTAAAAACTACTTTGAAATTTTTTTTTTTTATATTACTTGTAATTGAGGTAAAACAAAAGAACTTTATATAAAAATATGTACAAGTAGGTGTGCATCCATTCATGGTATATGAGTATAGAACAAAAACAAGCAAACTTTTGATGCACGTGTTATTGCTTTTTTAACAAACTTATTTACTAAATAATATAGATTTAGCAATAACTTTCCATTACCTAAATGTAGAAATAAGTGCCTAAAATGAAAATCAGACATCATTAACAATTCATTAAAGCTTAGTGACAATTACAATTTTCAAGAACATATTCTTGTGAATATAACCAGAAGTCTTGTGAATTAGCTTACTGGTTTGTACTTATGACAAAGGATGAGAAAAGAAGCCATTGCCATCAGGAATTTCACAGACATTTCTATTTTTAGTAACAATAGCAAAACTGTTCATCGAAATCAAAAACTGATGCGCTAGTTTATGTATCTTAGTGTAGTCTTCTTGTGTGCCAAGTAATACTAAATCAGACCATAACTGTAGAAAGGGGACGTTTTAAAGGAATTTCACAGAAAATTCTGTTTTTAGTAACCATGGCAACACCGTTCATCGAAATCAAAAACCGATGCAATATTTTGTGTATCTCAGTGTAGTATACTTGTTGCCCGTAATATTAAAATTTGACTAAAACTGTAGGAGGAGTACGTTTTTAAAAGGGAAATTTTACAGAAAATTCTATTTTTTAACCATGGCAACACCTTTCATCAAAATCAAAAACCGATGAACTATTTTATGTATTTTAGTGTAGTCTGCTTATGTGCCAAGTTATATTGAAATCAGACCAAAAGTGTAGGAGGAGTAGCGTTTTCAAGGAATTTCACAGAAAATTCTATTTTTAGTAACCATGGCAACACCTTTCATCAAAATCAAAAAATCGATAGACTATTTTATGTATTTTAGTGTAGTCTGCTTATGTGCCAAGTTATATTGAAATCAGACCAAAATGTAGGAGGATGGGTTTTTAAAGGAATTTCACAGAAAATTCTATTTTTAGTAACTATGGCAACACCTTTCATCGAAATCAAAAACTGATGCACAATTTTATGTATCTTAGTGTAGTCTACTTGTGTGCCAAGTTATATTGAAATCAAATGAAAACTGTAGGAGGAGTAGCAATATGAAACAATTTTACAGGCATTTCTATTTTTAGTAACCACGGCAACACCGTTCATCAAAATCAAAAACCGATGCACTATTTTATGTATTTTATGTAGTCTACTTGTGTGCCAAGTTATATTAAAATAAACCCAAAACTGTAGGAGGAGTAGCGTTTTGAAAAATTGTTTACAGACAGACGGACAGACAGACAGACAGACACGGACACCTTACTATGCAAAGCTCTTCTGGTCCTACCAGTAGACAAAAAATTTAAAGATTGTGTCCTGAAAATATTTTTCCATTTTTTCAAAAATGAAAAAAAAAAAATGGACATACTGTTGGAAAATTATCTATAAACTCCCAATGATCATGGTATTATTTATGCGAGACAGCAATCTACCGTAATTCTATTTTGAAACCCCACAATGGCGGGCATTCATTTAATCAGAAATCAATGACAAAGATTGATTCCAATGTCCATTTTGAAATTTTTTAAAGGATGTACAACACACCTCCCCCAAAAAAATTCCTGTGTTTAATTTTCGTTATTTTTGTATATTTAGTACATGAATATATCTACTGTATGTATGCACATTTTGGACAAAATCGTTCGAGTGGTTTTTGGACAGGAACTTCCAAAATTCCCCCCCTTTTAGGTGTTTACGAGGAGAGAAATTTTTAATCAATGAACTACTTAAACCTTGATTTTCAAGAAAGCCAGGTTAGATATAATGTAAAATTTCATTGGCTTATTCTTTTAACCATTTAACAAAAAAATATAGTATCTTTTTGATATACTTCATAAAAATAATTTTTAAAGACCTTAAACAAAAAACTAGAATTTACTAACCTTAAAATTGCGTATTTTTCAGATTCAAATTTTTTTTGTGAAAAAAATCAATTTTGGTAAAAAACTTTCTTTAGGTAGTGGTAGTAAAAATAATTTATAATTTTTGATAATTTTTGTAGACCATTTTTTGTTTTAATGGGAAAAAATTACCCCCCCCCTTTCTGAAAAATCACGTTCCCGCCTTTTTGAGGGGGTCGATCACTTTGTTATATGAATCTACAAATACACATTAAAAAAAATAAATTGGAATATTGCTTTTGCTTCAAAAATATATTAACTTACAAATTTAAAAGTTCTCATGTGTAAAGCGTATTTAAATGTAGATTTTTAGGTAATTTTTGAATACCCCTCCCCACCCCCACCCCTTCCTTTTTTGCGTCGCAGACCATTAGCGTTTGACGAAACGTCGTTTACAGTGCAAATATACTTTTTGTATTTGAATCCCGGAGGTATGCATTAGTTCTTAAATTCATGAATGCAGAATAAATATTGATATTTTTTAGTGATAGGAAAAAAATACTGAAGGATTTTAGTGTTTAGTCCATATATGTATGCTTTATGCATTCCATATCACATGAAACCTGGATACGAATTCAAGTTTTGTTGAACTTCAATATGTCGATTTTTGATTTTTATCTTTAATTTTATTCATTAAAATAATGGTGTATGTTAAATCTCCTGTGATATAAATGGAATAATTGTAGTTTCTTTCATGTCATTATTTCAAACAGACAGTATGTGGCCGTGGGGATACATCACATTTGCATAGATGTACACCCCTATGATATTGTACGCATTTCTTTCAATGTCGTCGCTTCTAAAGTTAGTATGAAAAACCGTATTTGTCCACATTAACTTCAAAATATCAAACATTAAACTCTTCATGTATTTCAATTTATATCAGATCGCACTTTGATATTTTTGAAAAAACTTATAGGCTACGTTTTGTTTTGATTCGAGGAAATGCGAAACCCACATTGTTGACAGAAAGTCAAACGATTTGTGCAATAGGATATTCATCTTTGCAGATAATTTCAGTACAAGTGAACAATTCTTTTCAATTCTATACTTACATTGTGTATATGAGGTCTATAGTATTCAATTTCATTTATCAGGTTTGCTGAAAAGTATTGATTTTGTGGAAAACCCTGAATAAAGGGGGAAAAAAACATCCCAATTTTCAGAGTTGTTCCTCTTTATAGTAAGGGCCATATTTTACATTGTAAAAAGTTTTTTTTTTTTATTTATTGTTATTTTATTTATTAAAAAAAAAAAAAAATTTTATGTAAAACCCTTTTAAAGAAACCATTAATGGAAGTTATATAGCCAATTGTACATAAAAGAATTTCGGCAATGTAAAATAAAATTTTCAGAATAAAAAAAAAGCTGGTTTGATAAAAAATACCATTTATTGTATATGAAATGAAATGAAATAAACATTAAGGGATGGTATTTTTTGTCTTGCTTTTTACGGATTTAATCGGGTTAATTAAAAAATTAAAATTTATTGAGTATGGTACGCGCAATCAAAGCCAAGCCCCATATCCCAATTTCCTTTCATGATTGATATACATCGGGATCGTTTTACTCGTCGTTTTGACGCTTTATTTTTGACGCTAAATTTGACGTCACGTCAAACGTTCAATTGAAAACGAAGATTTCTCCCCCCCCGGGTTGTACGTCTTTAAACAGTCCAATAACCAGATCTATTCCTCCCGTTCTACATGTTCTTCCTCCTCCGATGCTTGTTCCTGGGTAGTGGGGGAGACACGTGTCGGTATTCCAATTTTCCTTTCGAGAAAACCTCCACTATATGCCCCTCGCCATGGAGGAGCCATTTCGTGGGAGTCAAGTCCCTCCACTCCTAGGGACCACGGGCATAATTCTGCTGGGCTTATAAACCTAGGCCCGAAAAAAAAAAAATATAATTTATTTAATCACTGTTAAATCTCTCCTCTTTTTTTTTAAACCCCCAAATTTTTGTTGACTTCATTGCATCATGGACAAATTCAAAATTCAAAGAAGAGTTTCTTTTTCTAAAAAAATTTAATTAATAATTCTGCAAAATATGTTTTCAATGTGTTCCAAATTTTATTTTAATTTCTGTTATTTTACAGAAAGAAAAATTAGGCACATTTACTGGATTGTCACTACAGTAAAACACGGTACAGTAAAACTCGGTTATAGCGAAGTCCTTGGGACTTGTGAATTTAATTTGCTATATACGTAATTCGTTATATCCGTAAAACGAATTCGTATAACCATATATAGCGAATTCGCAATATGCATGTTTTCCTTTAAGTGTTACTATCAAATATGTTAGGGAAGCAAATATTACAAAAAATACCTTCGATAACTAAGGTTTCATTATGAATTGAATTTTATATACAAATGTTGAGAGAAATAAAGTCAGTAATCAATTATTCAAATTTTGAAATCTTTGAAAGTTGTTATAAAAGATGTAAAATTCATTATATTTAACCTCAACGGGACTCAAAATCAGTTCTTTATATCTGTAAATTCGTTATATCAAAGTTCGTTATAACCGTAAAATTTTACGAAGATATTGTTAAGAATTTTGCCGGGGACCCAAAAACACTTCGTTATATCCGTGAATTCGCTATATCCGTGTTCGTACTAAACGTGTTTTACTATATATGCCGAAAATGAAATATTACAGAAAATTGTAAAATACTAGCACCTGGAAATAAGAATTTCTACAGAAGTACTACAATGTACTGCAAAACATTACTAACCTAGACCGAATCTGTAGCCATCAGCAAACCTTGTACTAGTGTTGTGAAACACACAAGCACTGTCCACTCCCTTGAGAAAAACTGCTGCTGTGTTTTCTGTATTAAAAAATAGTGATGCTTATGAGAACATTTTTTTTCTGTAATTTACTAACGCAATTTAACCAGCTATGATCATCTTTGACCATTAATTAAAAGCAGCTATGGTCATCTTTTACCATTAATTAAAAGCACCTATGAACTATGAAGAACCTCATAAACAAATTCCTTTTACATGTATTTTAAATCATATAGATGCATGAAAACAAAGCTTTATAATTATGGTAAAAAATGGCTGGGATGGGTAAGGTTGAAGACCATGAAGATCATAAAGCATTACTGAAATAATGTCATGGGAAATGTGTACAAGGGTGATGGGGGGGGGGGGGAGTTATGATTTAACTAGATGGACCATCCACTATGACTGTTCACTACAGATTTCACCACTAGGTACTGAGGGGAGGGGCTGTTTTGAATGGACCACTCACTATGACTGGTCACTATGGTGTCGGTGTGACTACTGCTGTACTTGTTGATGTGACGGACGGCGTCACGGACGTCATCCACTAACTTTATGGTGACAGACAAGTCTCCGTACTCCGTGTGAAGGGAGGGGGCCGGTGGGGGGCCGAATTTCAGGGCAGATGATAAACGGGGACCAGAGTAAATCTTGACCTGTTGTTAAATAAAAACAACATAAAATTTTATTAGACTTTGCTTTTATACATAAGGCCATAATAAAAATATTCCTAGATTCTCATCCCCGCCCTCCCTGATTTTAACCCCCCCCCCCCTCCATTTTTTTATTTCTGTTTTTTTTCGTCTTAATTCTGATCGGGAAACGGTATTCAAAATTTGAATGATTTTGACAGCTGAAAAGATGGTAATTGCTGTAATATATGTGTATATATTTTAAACAAGGGTCATTGGTTGAAAAGATAGGTGATGATGTGAAGTAAGAGATAATTGAACCTTTACTGTGACTTTTATTCGGGTTTTTAGATAAAAATACATAGATTGACCAGGTCAATAAAATATCTGCAAAATTGAAAAAATAAAAAATATAAAATAAAAGCTGCCCGCCCGCCTCGATTTTTAAAAAAATTCGGATGAGAATCTAGCTATTTATTTATTATGGCCTAATTTGACAATTTGTAATTATTTCAACTTACAAGAGTTCTCAAAGAGCAAAATCCAGCAATTTTGAGCTTAAAGTTTAATTTTTAATCTCTGGTACATGTAATTCAAATCCTTTAGCCCTTCCTATAAAACTATTAAAGCACCCTTTCTACTGAGCTTCCATTTTCTACCTACCCCCTCAGATCTCAGCATATCAAACAAATCCTCGAAAAACAGTGTTCTGAGATGTGCCTTGTTGACCAGAATGGTTTCTACGGCATTACAAGCGGCAGGGTAGTCTGTCTTAGAGTCCCCCACTGAAATACGATAAAAACTGTCCTCAAAAATCATCTTATTACAATAAAATAAATTTTGGATAGCACTAAATAATTCTTAAACCCTCATTCGAAGAACAGTTCAAGTCTATTTACATGAAATCAAAAGTTTACCCATATGGCAAGAATATTTTGCTCTTCTAAAAAACTATTTCAGTTCTAATCTCAATGGATATATTTATTTCTTGCCATTTAAAAGCAAGAAAAAAATTAATCATCACTAGATTTCAAATTGATGAGAAATTATGTCATACATTTCAACAGAACATTACCAATGTTGAGTGCCATCTGCTCGTCCACCTCCTGGTCAATATAAACATGACATATGCCCTCACTGTGTCCCAGGACGGGAATGCCCTGGCTGAGCTTCTGTATCATACTGACCAGCTCGTTAGAGCCGCGGGGAATAATTAGGTCGATGTACTGCTTCAGTTCCAGCAGAGACTCTATCTCCTCACGTGTGCTCACCTACAGTACAGAAATTATCAACACTAAACAATGTTGTAGTTACGTGCACTTAAAAAAAGCGGGCTTCATATTTTATCAGCTTAGGTGTAGACAATAATGCCCTAATTTATGAATACCACTAAGAAATCATATTTCAATTTTAAAGCAGACATGTGTAGCACCAATTCATGAATACACCAACAACTCAATACCCAGTATAACTGTATTGCCATGAATATAACATTTTTTTAAATGTGGAAACATCTTCCATAATTTGTCTTAAAGCTGTAACTATAAATTAATACTATCCTTCATTTTATTCTAAAATAAAAAAATCCATTTTAAATTTCTTATCATATGAAGGGAATTTTTTCTCTTTGTACTTTGATTAAATATGACCTTGAACTCATATTAATTCTTGAGAGTGACCTTCAGTGAACAAATCTAAATTCTCCTTCAAATGTCAAGATGTACATGTAGACATGCAAACAAACTCACAAAGCAGTATTCCCAAATTTTCAATCCAAAAACATTAGGACAAAGACATTAGTCAACACAATCTTACCAATGAAATGGTTTCCCTTGGAACGAATGGTTCCAGTGCTTCTTGTACCAGGGAATGGAGGATCTGGTTGCTATGATACGCTTCCTTCCCTCCCTTTAAAAGCAGAGCGTTGCCACTGGCAATGGATAGTGCTGCTACCTAAAAAAACATAGGAAATTTTAGAGATTACAAAGCTCACCCCAACAATGTTGTCTTTAAGTAAGGCAAAGTCACACAATTAACCAACAAAAAGTGTACATTCCAAAAATGAAAATATTTAAGCAATTTTGATCTGATACTTTGAAATAGACCTACATAAAAAATTTAAACTAGTTCTTCTTCATGAAAATGTAATCAAAATCCAGCATCTGAAGCAAATTGGAGAGTTTTCATCTCTTGATGCAACATTTGTGCAAGTTTGGTTTATACAATGTTATATAAGCCTTATAGTTTCTTGGAAATAGAACTGCAAACCCTAACTTTTACCTGGTCTATTATTTGAAAAATGTAGGTATGTCGAATTCAGCATCTGAAGCAAGTCTGGTAGTATCCATCCTTAGATGTATCATCCATGCAAGTTTGGTCAACATAGGACTTATAGATACTTGGAAATGAAATCTGCACCAAAATCTTTAACCTGTTCACTCAACCGGAAAATGTAGGTCAGATTCAGCATCCGAAGCAAGCCCGGTAGTATGCATCCTTAGATGTATCATCCATGCAAGATTGGTCATGAAAGAACTCATAGTTATTTAAAAATGAAACCTGCACCAAAAACTTTAACCTGTTCACTCAACCGAACAAGAGGCCCACGGGCCTTATAGGTCACCTGAGTATCATGTAACAACTTTCCAACAATTGAATTTGGTTTGTGTTTTAAACCAGAGGCCATGAAATTCACAATTTTGAAAGAGGCACTATTGCTTATCCTAATTATACACTTAGCAATGCTTACTAGATAGTCACTTAACACCCATAAGTAGATCAGAGTAACTAAGAGAAAAATGCACTTCCATTCTAAACCATGCAATTGTGCACCCCACCCCACAGGAACCACAGACCCTGGGGCCACATTTTCAAAATTTTATCATGTTTTTTGTCAAATATGGTTGATTAATACTAATGAGTAGATTTCAAAGCATTCATTTATTTTCAGACTATACCCCCCCCCCATACCCTGACCCAGGGGGCATGAAATTAACCATTTTGCTAGATGCACCTTTCCTCATCATAAATATATATATATATATATATATATATATATATATATATATATATATATATATATATATATATATATATATATATATATATAAAAACTTAGATCATTGGCATAATACCCAGGAGCAAAGGAAAAGATTTTCAAAGAATTAATGTAATGTAGAGCCCCCTCTCCTTACACCAAATAGCTAAACCCCTGACATAGGGGCCATGAAATTAACATATTTGGAAGAGGCACTCTTGCTCATTATAACTATGTACTTAGTTAGTTTATTCATACTCAGGATCATGATCAGAGGAGAAAAATTTTTAAAAAATAATGCATTTTAACTGAATAATCTACATGTATATAGCCCCGCCCTAGCACTAGAACCCCTGACCCTGGGGCCAAGAAATTCACAAATTTGGAAGAGGCACTCTTGCTCATCATAACTATGTACTTACTTAGTTTATTTAACCCTTTGTGTGCGGGAACCCAATATATTGGGTCTGACGTCACAAACGCTACCGTGTTGGGTCTGAGTCTGGAATTAGCGCTTCGTCACATAAAACGTAGTATAAAACGTATAAATGACTTGTGAATTATTAAGAATCTATCAATATGTATTATAAAACTACAATACATTTGAAAATAGGTAATTAAGATGTGAAAATATGCGAATTATTTGTGAAATTGTGATTTAAAGTGAAGGTGTTCGGCGTTTGTTACGATGAAAGTCAGTCCGCTATTTTTGGAAACAGGGAAAAAACGCGCATGTAATAAATATCTAATAACTTGCTCTAATATAAAAGAAAATAAAGAAATAGATCCAAAAAATAGTTAAATATCAATAATTCTAATAAATTTGTGTTAGTAGACATAAAATTACTTAGAAATTGTCGATATTTTAGCAGAAAAACTCTGGTTAACTTGACTTGACCTTATTGACCTATGAAATAAAAAATTAAAAAAAATCTCTGTTTTCTGTGTTTATCTTTACTTTTTGGTTATTCTTATATTTCTGGGAGGTAAGAGAGATATATTAGGTATAAGTTTGTTTAAAAATATTGGTATAATTATGTGTAACCAGCCATAAACTAGGAAAATCCATTGACCTGATAATTTTCATTGACCTGATATTGACCTGATGGAAATAAAAACTTATAAAATCTCCGTGTTTTCTGTGTTTATCATTATTTTTTCTTATTGTTATATTGATAGATAACAGAACGGATAATTTAGGTATGTTTGTGTTAAAAAATATAGGTATGATTATGCGTAACAAGCCAGAGACTATGAAAGTGTATTGACCTGATAATTTTCATTGACCTGATATTGACCTGATGGAAATAAAAACTTATAAAATCTCCGTGATTTCTGTGTTTATCATTATTTTTTCTTATTGTTATATTGATAGATAATAGAACGGATAATTTAGGTATGTTTGTGTTAAAAAATATAGGTATGATTATGCGTAACAAGCCAGAGACTATGAAAGTGTATTGACCTATAATTTTCATTGACCTGATATTGACCTGATTGAAATAAAAACTTATAAAATCTCCGCGATTTCTGTGTTTATCATTATTTTTTCTTGATGTTATACTGATAGATAATAGAACGGATAATTTAGGTATGTTTGTGTTAAAAAATATAGGTATGATTATGCGTAACAAGCCAGAGACTATGAAAGTGTATTGACCTGATAATTTTTATTGACATGATTTTGACCTGATTGAAATAAAAACTTATAAAATCTCCGTGTTTTCTGTGTTTTTTTTTTTTAGTTATTCTTATATTTCTGGGATTTAAGACAGATATATTAGGTGTAATTATGTTTAAAAATAAAAGTATGCGTAATGAGCCATAAACTAGGAAAATGTATTGACCTGATATTTCTTTGACCTGGTGGAAATAAATATCTTTGTGTTCTTTATCTTTGTTGTTCTTTTATTCTTTTTAAATTTCTACAGGAAAGTGCAGATAAGTATATGTATAGCTAGGTATTTCTGTATAATGGTTATCTTAAAAAATATGGTTATAAATCTGTATTGAGCCTTAACTACGTGAAACATATGACCTGATATTTTTATTGACCTGATATTTTCTATGAATGGTCCGTTGAATAATAACTCACATCATCGTATACTGTTATTCATTCATTAATTTATATCTTTCTCTTGTTGTTCAGTAAAAAAAAAATTATTAAAATGATTTTTAAATATTCATTTTAAGTTTTGGGAAAATCTTTTTTAATGTCATTTATTTTCTTATGGAAATGTGCATTCATAGATGTGTAATTATGGTAAATTGCATCGTACTAATTATCATAAATAATAATTCTTGTAAAAACTAATTTTTACCATCATTAATCCTACTGTGCAGATTAGTTAATTTTTTTCCAAACACGTAAGCTCTTTAACTGACCGTTAATCGATTGATTGAAACATTGATGAGCTTGATCAAGAAACCATCAAAAACCGCCGCATAATTGAAATTGCAAACAAATATTCTAACCTCATTAAACTCTCTCTATTACATATTGCTTTATAAGCAGAACATGATTGGGTGAAACATAGCTTGGGTACCTATTCCTAGCAAATTAAGTTGCGCGAGTGTTTATTGAAAGATTGGTTGAACCGAAAAGCGATATTTATTTCATTGGACAGTACAATTTTAATTTGGAAGTAATTAAGAATAAACAAATTCATTGGCGTTTTTCAATTCACATGGGCGGGAATAAATCAAATTATCGTCTCAAAATTATACTCCAAGACTACAAAATATCCAGATTTTACCAATTTTTTTAATTTCCTCTTGATTTTTCAAGATGAGTACCGTGTATTATCGCATTTATCTCGCTTTTGTCGCAGCGTGCAATTTCCTATTTTTTAGGTAATATCGATCTGTGATGTCACCAGCAGTCCAGATCCACCACAATGGAAAATTCCATTGGGTGGCATCTGTGAAGTTAGATGGACAAATATATGTTCTCGACAGTATGTCAAATGGCAATGTCACACCATCACTGCAGATTCAGCTAGCAAGCATGTACGGCAGCGATTACCATCAAATTACAGTCCGTTTGCCACAAGTTCAACAGCAGAATAATGGTGTTGACTGTGGTTTGTTTGCTATTGCAAATGCTGTGCAGTTTTGTTATAGCTATTATCAGGGAAGCGACCTCCTTAAATTCGATGCACCATATTTGCGACCTCATTTGTTGCATTGTCTAGAGAGGAATACTTCACCCCCTTCCCTAGAATAGAGACAAAGGCAAAGCTAAACAAGAAGAAAGTCACTATTCTGGATGTGCCTTGCATTTGTAAATGCAGATTGCCGAACCTCATGCAGGAGATGATAGGATGTGATGCACCATTTGGCAGCTGTGCAGTATGGCGACATCGTACATGTGCTGGTGTAGAAGATGACGATGATTGGCTATGCACTCCACATAGGCACTAAAAATGTACAAATGTAAGCAGCCTCACCTGTCTTACGGTGGCGAACATTCAACCTAACTGTCCTTACTAAAAGAATCAGTTAAGAATAAATTATGACAGAAAAACCAACAATGAAAAAATAAAATGAAAAATAAACAAAATAAAAAAAAAAAAAAAAAAAAAAAAAAAAAAAAAAAAAAAAAAAAAAAAAAAAAAAAAAAAAAAAAAAAAAAAAAAAAAAAAAAAAATAAAAAAAAAAAAAAAAAAGAAAGAAAGAAATTAAAGTAAAATAAAGTTAAGGATATATCATATGAATTAAACATTTTTAAAAATATCCAAATAAATTAAAATGTTAAGAACAGTCAAAAATTTGGAAAAATACAATAAAGAAACAAAACAAATAAGGGCCCTGTTAAGAACCACGTCCACGTCGTAGGGTCTGGAAACATACATGTTGGTCATCAATTAATGACTTGCATATCATGTATGGCTAAAAGTTCTTATTGGGAAAACAGTATCAAGATTTTACTGTAAATAAAGCTTCTCCATAGCAGCACATTTCTATTGACTATTACTTAAAATCATCAGGTCATTAAAAACCATCAGGTCACTTGAAACCATCAGGTCAATTAAAACTATCATGTCATTCGCTTAATCCAGTCTTTAAAATATTAGGTCAATTAAAATATCAAGAAATTTCAATATTTTCCTGCTAATCTTTATCTAAAAGCATTTCTATTTACATTTTATAAAAAAAAATATTGATAATCCTACAATATCAGGTCATTAATAAAAAATATCAGGTCATTAGTATAATTATCAGGTCATGCCGTAAAAAATCAATTCGTGATATTCTGCATATATTTAATTAAATTGATATTGATAAGATGTCCTAATTGTAGGATAAAAGGTTATATTAAAATATCCCCACATTTTAAAATCATCAGGTCATTCAAAATTACCAGGGCATGAAATTATCAGGTCTTTAGTATAATGATCAGGTCATGTAAAAAAAAAAAAGATGCCCCTTTCTTGATTTGCAACAAATATTTATGACATTTGATATAAAATACTTATATTATAGTATTTCTATTTGGATGAAATAAATTTGTAATTAAATATAAGTTAAACCATATTTATCAGGTCATATAAAAATTATCAGGTCAATCAAAATTATCAGGTCACCGTTTTCATTGAATATTTCTTAAAATTATGCATTTTTTGTCAAATAAAATATATTTTATCATTGAATTATGGCTAATAATCAATAATTAATTTTGAAAAATCATAAAAAACGCATTATTTTCTAATATTAGTTAAAAATATTTCCATCAGGTCAATATCAGGTCTTTAGTATATCAGGTCTTTAGTATGTCCCCGAAAGGAGTGTGACTAAAATGGGTAGCGAAACCCGGGCCGGCCGGGATTTTCGATAACGAAAAGCGGGTTTTTGATAATCACGAAATAAATACTCGTTCTTTCTTCATGAAATTGATTGACATAGTTAATTATTCTAAGATTGGCCTTCGCTGAAAGTTTTAGGTCAAAATGTTGTGTTTTTTAATGATTATCACAGATTGTCCTTTTCCAAGTTACTAAAATAGGTAGGGAGCCCGGATTTCTCATTTTGGCGATTTAAACTTAATTTCGGTAGCATATTTACAATTATTTCATTTGGATCTTTGAAATTGAACTTAAACTACCTAAAACATTTAACTGTTGCAGTAATAAATCACGATTATTGAAAATATACGCATTTTTTGAACACCCGGGATTGGTCGAAACCGGACACGTTCACCCGGGAAAAACCTTTTATATCCGAAATACTTATCAGAGAATGACAAATAAATGAAATATAAATGACTCTTTTTTTATTTACATATTTTTATTATTTTTTTCACTTTATTTTTTAGATGTATCTCGGTCAGGGACTGAAAAATTCTACATTCTCTCTCTCTGGCAATCCGGAATTTTTAAATTTTTTCCCCGGGGCAAACGCGTCCGGTTTTGACCTGTCCCGGGTCTATGAAAAATGATTTAAACCCTAATAATCGACATTTATTTTTATAATGATTGAACAATTTAGCTATTTGAAGTTAATAAACAACCATTAAATGCAAATATCACAAACACTTTCGATGCATTAAGCATAAAATAGCCAAAATGAGTAAACCGGGCTCGCTACCCATTTTAGTCACCTGGAAAAGGACAACTGGCAATAATCATCGAAAAACACAACATTTTGACTTAAAATTCTCAGCGAAGGCAAAACCTATAGTTATAAACTATGTCTGTAAAATTCATGAAGAAAGAATAGTATTTATCTCGTTATTATCAAAAACCCGGCTCTCAGTTTTGAAATTCCCGGCCCGGCCCGGGTTTCGCTACCCATTTTAGTCGGGTGACTGGAAAATTCGAGCCCCCGTTTTTCAGAGAATACCCATACAGAAGGGTAGAAGCCCCGAAAAATTGGTAGAAGCCCTATAAAATTGAATGAAATGGGGTACATAAATCCCTAAGGTGATGTTTAAATGAATGATATCAATATCCGTAAATTTTTATAGCCAATTTTACCTCAGAGTCGACAGAAATCGGGCGTCATTACTGGTTTACCGTACACCACGCCCGATCTAATTTCGATGCGAGCTGCTGTTTATCATCGTTTAGATAAAGTTAAAATAATTCATTTTAATTTTAATATGTTCGAAATGCAAGATATATATCAAATATTATGTAATATTTTTTTTTAATTAAGAACGTTAGCCATTAGGATAATTTAAGATTTTTTTTTATTTTGAGATTTTAGAGAAATTCATAATTTAGAGATATGATTATATCCAAAAGCTTCAAAGCAACAATAATAACAAAAAAAAGTAATGATAATAATTAATAATTACTTATAAATATATTTCAAAGAGAACAAAAAAATAAATAAATTTCAAAATATGAAAATACTGAATTTATTTTTGAGACTTTAGACAAATTATGAATTTAAAAATATAAAAATATGAAATTCAAAGGTTCAAAGCAATAATAATAATAATTAAATTTTTAAAATGAAAATAATAATTACTTATATGTTAAAAGAGAACAAAAAGTAAATCAATGTCAAAATATGAAAATACTGAAACCTGGAAAGAAATAGTAAATTAAAAGAATATAACAATTTTCAAATCTATAGATATTTTATTTCAAAGTAACCTTTTAATGTTCTTTTCTTAGAAAAAAAATTCAGATGTTTTAAATATTTTACATCAGTTGTTTACCTTTTGAATTGTCTTTAAATTAAAACAAATATGAATTTAAAAAAAAAGTAAAGTAAAAAAACCACACCACAAAATAAAATATAACGGAATTTTTGATTGAATTTTAACTACGAAAAAATCTCAGTCTGGTTAAGTGAACTGAAAATCTTTCATCATCTCCAAGCATAGGTATTTTATGTAATATTTTACATTTCATTGCCAGTTGAATCTGTCGACTAAAAATTTCCATTGCCTCTCTGTTCAAACTAATCCCATCTTCACGCCAAATGTTTTTATTTGAATTTATTAAACCCCACATCTCCAAAATTTCACATTCTGAGAATTCCCATATTTCCTTCGTAGTGTGTTATTTATGTCAAAAACAGTAGAATTGTACTTTCCTGGATCCATGGTTCCACAAATCTTTTGCCTAAACAGACTTCCAATAAATATTTTCTGAACCGAATCATTTCTTAACAGTTTTTCAATAATGTTTTGGATTCCTAACACTATATCTGACAGAGAAGATGAATATATATCTTTTTCTCCCACTTGCAGAAACACTTTTAAACCAGTCTTAAACCATTAAAACCCAAAAATTGTATATTTATTATTTTTTATAGAGAAGGGTTAATATAGGCAGTATTCCTCCCCCGCCAGAAGGGTGCAGACCAGCGAATACTGTTTGGTGTTGTGTTAGATTAGGTTAGGTTAGGAACATATTTTTTTTTATGTTGCTAATTAAGATTATAAATTCCTTTCCATGAATTTTTTTATAATGTTATTTAATTTTATGTCAATTTCTTTCATTTGGCTGTAATATGTTTATACATGA
>NW_026923481.1:0-21924 GCF_032062105.1 Saccostrea cuccullata | reverse complement strand
GCATACCATTTACAAACAAGAAGTTTCTCATCTAAAAGATGCAAATTGCCTCTAATCAAATGCTTTCAATTTAGCAATTATTTTTCTGTTATAAACAGTATTGATACTTCTGAATTTTTTGTGACAGCTGAATTGTACACTGGTGTTGGAGTAAGCATCGGTACACTCATAGTTATTGTTGCCCTGGTAACTGTATTAGTGTTTAAATTCAGAAAACTGGAACTAAAGTAAGTACAGGAATAAATGATGAATCTTTTCACACACTGAATATTTTTCTGTTTTTCATAATATTTGTGGATAGTGTCAATTGTTATGTGGATCGTATATAATTGATAGATTAGGAGATGGAAGCGTCAAGGTTCAGAAGAAGGACTGTCAGACGGAGGCCTTTAACTTTGATGAACAGGAAGAACATGTTGTGGCTCTGTGTACAATAAGGAAGCTGGACGATAATGGAGTTCCTATTAACTGAAATCTTGTTTTCAGAACAACAAAGATATATTTAACTTTTGATTTCTTTTTATTGCAAAGCAATACCTGTTTGAAAGAAAAAGAAATAATTTAATAGTTCGAAATCTCCTTTCAAGTTGACCTTTGTTGTACATCCTTTATATATGATAATCTACTATATATTTTTCCTAATGTGTATTTAATCAATATATATTTTTTATAATAATATTTTTCAACGTAGTGTATAGAGGGTAATCGATATCAAAAATGCGCTTATGTAAGTTGGAGATGTTAAAATAATATCAATTCAATGTCCACATTAAAAATATTTTGATTAACTATGGTAAAAAAGTGTATACATAGTAAACTACAGTTAACTAAACTTAATTATATATTTCGTGGGGGTATTTAAAAGATCTGACTAAGTGCCAAGGTCTTGACCTTCATTTTCCTATTAACCAATCATACGACATACTACTAGAGGAATACTTGATAGAAATAAAAATGGGAAGATAATCTTTAAAAAAAAATTTAAAAAATAAATACAAGTCTGTAAACACGCCATATACACAGACCTCCAACAATGCAAGAGGAACCTAGGAGGAGTAAGCTTCCCCTGTTGACCGGTTTACCCACCGTGAGATTTATGTATTGATCAGAATGGGGTATTTAGTAGTCGAGTTCCCCATAAAAACAAAGGCATTACAATCGAAATCAATCATGACAGCTAAAATATGACCCAATTTTAGGGTAAACTTGTTTAGAAGATCAAAATAACGACAATAGAAAACAAAATATTAAAATAAAAATAATCTTGTCGTTACATTAACATTAATTTTTTATCCTAACTCTATTTATGTTCTTGCTTTTCCAACCTAAATCGAACTTATAAATAACGGGTCTACAAGTCCTGCAGGACTCTTTAAGCCATTAATGTTTTAATCACATCTACAAAAAACGTAAAATTTTACTTTAATTTTTTAGGCCTTCCTCTGTCATAGACTTACAAACCATACAATGTGCCGCTTTTGGCTCTGGTACTAAGAACTAAATTTGATTAAACTCATGGCAGGCATCACTAATAAACGGCTTGTACACAGAGAAACCCAATTCCCCAGTCTTACTAGATTACAAGAAAACATTTCACGTCTTTCTGTAGTTCTTTACAGATATCATTATACCCCCGCTTTAAAAGTGGGAGGTTATATAGTGATTTGGATGTCCGTTCGTCCGTTTGTACGTCCGTCCGTTACGCTTTGGGATACCCATCTCTTATCCGCAAGTCCTGTTTTACCACTGAATTAAATTTAACAAGACTTTCACAGAGACTTTGTTTCATAATGCCATTGTGCACCTTTGATTTTACTTTTTGAACCAAAACATCTTTTGTTTCCCAGAGCAAAACATGGTCAGTGTCATTCTTTCTATAAAACTGAAGGATACCCATCTCTTATCCACAACTCCTGAATGAAGTTTAATAATACTTTCACAGATTCTTTATAACAACATGTCATTGTACAACACTCATTGTTCACAGTACTTTTTGTTAACATAATAAGCTTTTGATGATGCTTTAATTATTCAGGTTTTAATACTGGAACACATGTTTATAAACAACTCTCAAGATATAAAGAAAAACACAACATAAAATTAAGTATTTCCTTATTTAAAATACGTAATTGGAAATGTTATAGATAGGTAAAAGTTCTTATTAAAGTTCTTTATAACAGATATAAACAATTTACATGCGTTTAAGCTTTTGGAGGAGTCACGGAAGGCGTTTGCGAAATGAAGACCCCTCAATGATCAATGGCTCTAAGTGCCGGGTAAAGGTCAGAATAAAAGTGATAGTGTTGATAACTACTTTATAAAGAAGGCAAGTTGACGATGGAAAACTGAAGTTTGTCATTTAATTTAGTTGTTTATTGAAATCAATAAATAGTCAGTAAAATATAAAACAGCTTGACGGGTTCTGTGTTGTGTCTTATCTGAAGTTCACTGGGATATGTCAGGTAGATACATGAATGAATTTAAATAATTGATCAAACATCATCGATATATCTTAATGTTAAATTGAACGCAACATCGCGTGTTTTCCTTATCTCATATATATATATATATATATATATATATATATATATATATATATATATTAATATAGAAAGCACAAAGAAATTCACTTTTATATAAGGATACTCACTTCCGCCCCGGCCCGGGGTTGAACTCGCGACCTACGGAATCTGTCTCCTAGCAGTATAGGAACAGCGCGTTAGACCGCTCGGCTATCTAGGCAAGTTAAAAAAACTTGCCTTCGATGCCGATGGAATTCTCACAACGCTGCCCTACACTACATGGTCATTGAGAATAAAAGTGAGATACAGTTATTTAGACATTAGTTTTTATAGGATCGTTACCAATACATGTTGTGATGAAATTAATTTTATTTGTAAAGTACAAGTTACAACAACTCTTAAACTAATAAAACTGCCCTAAGTGAAGAAATATTAATATAGAAAGCATAAAGAAATTCACTTTTTTATAAGGATACTCACTTCCGCCCCAGCCTGGGGTTGAACTAACTTTTTTAACTTGCCTAGATAGCCGAGCGGTCTAACGCGCTGTTCCTGTACTGCTAGGAGACAGATTCCGTAGGTCGAGAGTTCAACCCCGGGCTGGGGCGGAAGTGAGTATCCTTATAAAAAAGTGAATTTCTTTGTGATATATATATATATATATATATATATATATATATATATATATATATATATATATATATATATATATATATATAAAAAAAAGTAAAAAGAAAACACAAAAATCCTCAGTAAATTGAACTGAGGATTTCTGTGTTTTCTTTTTTCTTTTTACTTTTTTTAATATTGTTATCCGATTACTGAGACATTATTTAAGTTTTGGATATAAATATATATAAATATATATAAATATAAATATATATATATATATATATATATATATATATATATATATATATATATATAAACGGAACAGCTTATAAAGGAGCACAATTAGTGCCCATTGGATTTTCAACTGTTTGTTGGAAAACAAAACGGTTTCAGAAGACATATAAAAATGTTGTCAATGAGAAATTCCAGCATCCATTTGAGATCAGTTTCAGAATACTATTGTGTTCAATCAGAGTGGTTTTGACGAAATAATTTTAATGATGATCAATCACAAGATGTGAAAATTTCCGAGTCCCGTTTTTAGTTCACCTCGACGAAGTTGATCTGAGCTTATGCTTTACCCCAGTATTTGCTTCGACGGTAGCGTCAGAGTCCCGATTAACGTTTTAGAAGCATTTCCATTACCAAGTAACTACAAGTACAAGCCCTACCTTGACAAAACATGCATCGAATATGGGTCTAGAGATGGACACTACAAGACTTGCTTCGGATGCTGGACCTGACTTATATTTTCCAGATGAGTGAGGGGGGTAATTTTTTAGGAGCAGGTCCATTACCAAGTAACTATAACCTTTACCTAGACCAAACTTGCAAGAATGATGCCTCTAGGGATGAACATTTGCTCCAGATGCTGGATCTGACCTATATTTTCCAGATGAGTGAGCGGGTTTAACTTTAGGAGCAGGTACATGACTAAGTAACCAAAAGTCCTACCTGGACCAAATTTGCATTGATAATGAATTTAGGGATGGACACCAACAGACTTCTTCGGATGCTGGATCTGACCTTTATATTCCAGCTGAATGTCGAGGTTAAAGGTTTTAATCCTTCCTAGACAAGTCTTGCACTGATAATAAATTTATGGTTGGAAACTACTAGACTTGTTACGGATCCTGGATCTGACCTATATTTTCAGATGAACGACCTTTTAAATTGATTTAAAGCATGTCTATTTTAAAGTAACTATAAATCATACCCAGATCAAATTTGCTGTAATGATGCCTCTAAGGATGAACACTGCCAAACTTGCTTCAGATGCTGTCGTTGACCTTTATTTCCCGAAGAGTAAATTTTAGCCATACTTTTACCAAATTAGTTTGGATAGTTTATCTACTGATGTAAACTCCCAGAGCAGCTTTGAATGCTGAGTCTGACATAAATTTTCGAAATGAATAACGAAAATAATGAACTTAAACTACATTATGAATTTAATGGCTTGTTATAATTGAATATGCATGGATGATGATCCTAAGGATTGACATTTCCAGACTTGCTCCAAATGTTTGAACTGATTAAATTGTTCTTGTTAAGGTTGAAAATTTTTGAAGCAGGTCCATTCTCAAGTTACTATAGACCTAATTTAAGCATACTTGCATGGATATTGATCTCAGAATGCACTTACATTTTAGAAGAAAAATTATACCATATTTGCCGAGGTGAGCTTCGTAATCTTTGAGTACCTATGATTATTTCAGAAGCTGTTGTTTACAATATCAAATATCTAGATTTTATTTTGATAAGATTTTTTAATTAAACTTCTAAAAGTTTTTTAGAGTTTTTGAAGATCGACATCTGGTTTACACCACCTCTAGAATAAGCTATATCACAGTACATCTGAACCTTTGCCTTTATAGCATTTTAAAATGTTTTAAGGAGTAAAGATAAGGGCTTTGTTGAGCTTTTGCTGAACCTAGAAATGTATCTATGTTTGTAAGGATTTCTATGAAGTTTAGAAATACAGTACAGGTAGATCAAACTCATCTTGGTTGACTGGTATATTAAAAGTATTAAACACTGTACTAATGTGATTTTCGAGAATTTCTTCCTTGAATAGTGAATTGCGAGTATATGTTGGATTTCCAGACGTAGAATTAGAATCCCATTCTTCTAAACTACAATTGAAATAGCAAGAAATAAGTTTCATTGATCAAATAAGATGACTTCGAGTAGAATACGAAAAAAACAAACAGTGAAAAATCTTATTAATCCCTAATTTAAATGTATTATAGACATCTGCTTTTCAGCTAGACTACTGTTCTTCATTTCCATATTAAGAAACACGGACTACTGAAAAAACTACCAAGTGCGATCAGGTTAGTTGGAGTAGTTTTGTCGTATGTGTTTGGGTTAGTTTGGACACTAAAAGTGCATTTTATATCGAACGTTAAAACGAACTGTCACTTTGTACCGGTAATCGGTCAACATGGGATGTCAATTACTCCTAGGTACATAATTCCACCTTTAGAATTTCCGGGTGTCCGCTTTGCAGTTAGAATAGCTGTCCGTTCAATAAGATATATTCTTACCACACAGCCGCTAGGTAAGCCGCTACGATCTTGAACGCAGCCTAGGTAACGCAATGATTATTGTAACATTTGTTTTATGATATAAGAAATAAAATTACAAAATACTCACAACTTGTTTAATTTGCAAATTACAATAAATATATAGTTAATGGATTTTATCTTGACACTTAAAATTTTAAGAGAATAGATCCCAAATGTAGAAAAAGCAATGACACATAATTTTCAAGCACTCTATGGGTAAATGAGTTTTGATTAAACAGGTATTACTCAGTATTGACAATCATTTTTTTTTTTTTGTTTACAAAACTTCTCTATGAATCTAGTGCAAAAACAAAACAGACAGCACGAGAGTCTTAATAAACATTGGTTTCTGTACATGAATATCTCACACGAATGGCCTCTCTCCAAAGCGGTTGTCATTTGACTCTACAAACGAAGAAAAAATTTATGATTATCTTTGAAACATCTATTTTCAAAAGAAATAAAAGAACCTAACCATATTTCCCTTTATTGGTTTTTAACAGTGGTTCATTAAAGACCTCTAAAAAAACTTTTTTTCTTTTGTGGTTCGATATGTTTCTTTGAACTCGAATTAAAAGACAACGGTGTCTGACATTGGTTTCATATTAGGATATAATACTCCAAAACAGACATTAATTGCTATAAAAGCAGAAAATTCAGTTTGGGAGTAAATTTCGTTATTTCGTCGTTAACAATTATCAACAAAATTAAAATCTACACGACGTTTTCATATGACTATATAATGAAAGGGTTACTTTCGAAACAACGAATTTTAATGCCCACGACACCATTTTAGATAACAAATCATCGAAATTTGATCCGTGCGAAAATTTTTGTTTCTACAGTATGTAGCAATGTACCATTATCGACTGCATATCCAGTTAATGTCTCCCAGTTGATTCAACTTGCAAGAGAAGTCTCTACGTATAAAAAAAATTCTAAAATTGAGGCAAGCCGTTGACAAATTTGTTTATAACACAAGGTTTTGAACAATTTGTTTCAAGGTAACATTTTACAAATTCTATGGTCTATATAATGACCTAGTAAGTCAATGCAAGCTATCATTAAGTCAAAGGTGACTCGCGTTTTTTTTTTCATACGAATTGTTAGACCATTATTTACGTACTGAACTATCTTTGGATTTTTTTTTATTTGCATGATTTTAACAGAGCATAAGACGGATGTGGCCAGTTGACAGGGAACGCTTACTTCTCCATTGATTCCCCCTCTGCGGATTTTTAAGATTCGTCTTTGCTTGCTCCTTATTTGAATTGTTCAGGTGGATGTTGAGCTTGTTGATTGATCGTTTGTCAACTCCTATATTTGTTTTTTTAATTGTATGTTGTTGATTATCTTCCATACCCTGGTTAGCTGGCCATTGTGAATGGGTATTGTTTAGAATCATGCAATAAAAGAAAACAAAAATCATTTCCAAAAAAAATTGTCTCTCTTTAAGAGAGTCTCTTATAAATTTCAAATACATACATGTACATTTGAGTTTTCTCGTGAGAATAACTTTCCGATGGTATTTTTGTTATAATTTTACCGACAACACTCCTTCCCCTCCCGACCCCACACCCAACAAATCGGTGATAATGGAAAAGGAATGAATAAATAAAAATATTTTTTTATTTTACACAGGCACTTGTTTCTGCAATAAATTATTACCATAATTATTATATTAGACAAAAAAAAACATGTGCCTGTGTTTTCCATCAACAAATTTGTTTCAAAAAGTTATACTCCAAAGCACAAGTTATTCATCTTGAACACGAATTAAAATTAAAAAGTAGAAGAAAAATGAGGAAAAAGAAAACAGAAACATACCGGTTTTTTCTATGTATTCCCTTGTATTTGATGAAGTGCCTTCGAACTCTAAGGGTTGCGTTCTTCACAGATCGAAAGCATATCCCGACTGTGGACTCGGATACGTGCATATTGTTTCTTATAAGCTTGTGGTATATGCTCCTGTGACAAAAAGTCTTAGGCCTGCAAGGAGCTGTAACAGCTGAAGTAAGTCATAGTTTTTGTATTATCGGGGAAATTTCGAAGATTCCTTTCGAGAAGCATGTCGTTATTGAACATCTTTTGGGGATTAAAGCGATCCCAGATGATTTTTCTGTGACTTTGAAACAATATGTTGTATCATCATCATCAACTTTCATCAGATCAATACTCAGTCTCAAGTCTGAATATATTCCTCAACTACGGCAGCCTTAAGTCACCGTTACCACATAAGTTTGAGTTTTTCTTCAAGTAACAATCTTGTGAAATTATAAGCGAATTAATGGTGGCGGAACGAAAGCGAGGGCGACGGAGATAAAACACCGCGATTTTTTCGGACTTAGCTCAACTGTGTGTGAGACCATGGTTTACCTGAATCTGTTTGGTCAGCTAAAAAATCCATTTAAGGGGGCCGACTATAGTTTTTCCATTGCGCAGTATTTCGCGCATCATAGTAAAATGAAGCGTATTTACTGTTTTAATGCAACTTTTTTCTCTTAATTATTAAAATTAAACAAAATTAAGAAATTATAGGTATAAAAATGTAATAACAATTTGATATAACTGATTATTTAACCGATTTTGCAATTGATAGGTAGGTTGACGTCGTTGCAGTGTGTTTTTGACGTTATGATAATCTGTAGCTCTTAAAGAAAGGGGTAATAAAAATATTATTAAAGAAAAAGTAACAAACATACGCTCTTGAAATTTAAAAGATAGAAATTTGAGAATTATCTCCGATATTTTTCTTTTGTTTTCATGTGAATCCAATGTGTACGTCATATTTTGTAATAATCTATAAAAATAGTAAAATTTCCTAATTTTTTGCATTTTGAGATGCCCCCTCTGGTAACGACGGTATAATTTTGTGTTTCTTACATATAATGTACAATATAGTATTACTCATCATATATTATAGTTTGAACAAAATGTCTATTGTAGTATTTGTAGAATTTGCTATAAAGTGCTAAAAATTGGCATTTCCCTATATAATCCTATAGTAAATGTGCCTGTATTTTGAGACGGTCCCTCGAAAATACCTGGACGGTAGATTTCCCCCAAACTTTGCATGTACACTGAAGTTAATGTAAGTTATATATGGTATAAAAATGAAGAGTTTCGCTATTGTAGTTTTCACACAATAAAACTATAGTCGGCCCCCTTAAGCCGAATAAAAAAAAACACTGAATACATGTACTTTTAAATTTTATACATTCATGGCTTTATTTTTTTGTTTGTTTGTGTATGAGGGTGTGTGTGTTTTGTTTGTTTTAGTTTTGTTCTTGGCAAATATCCTTCCAGTGGCACTAACCGAAAAATACAGTTTTATAAAAAAAAAATCATTTTTTTAAAATTGTTCATTAACTTTTATAATGGGAAAGCCTCAACCCTAATATGAACGTTAAAAACATTGAAATTTTGATAAAATTGACATTGAAGTAATGTTTATAAGAAGTACAGATGGTTTAATTTTCTTAAAATTAGATTAAAATTACATACAATGTATGGATATTTGCAAATATTTAGAAAAACTTCATATGACATAATCCGCATAAAAAGTATGTTTATTTTGATTTTAAATCTCAATATTTCAGTAGCACACCAAGCTAAACTAAAACGTGATGTTACATATAATTATATATGTGTTACAATATAGTAATAGACAGTGTTTTTTTTTCAATTTTTCATAAGAGTACTGCAACGTAATATACGCAATAGATGACGTGATTATAAAAATAGAGCCGTTTTTCATCTATACCGTACCGTATTTAAACGTTATCATTCAGATAAAAAAAATCTATGGTTTCTAAAACAACAATGCATAAACGGAAGAAAAAAATTTGAAGGTATGTCACTCGTCAGCGTTTGAGAAAAGGATATACACATTTTCATTTTGAAAGTTTTTTAAACTTACACATGCATGATGGGAGCGTTCCAGACCAAACTACATGTATATTCCTTGGATCCCTTTGACACGTCCTCTGTTGATCGCCAAGGAGCTGATAGCCAATCTCACAGCTGTAGGTCACAGTATCACCTTTGGAAAAGTCACTCCCATGAAGGTGACCATTACTAGGTGTACCGGGATTGCCACAGGAAGTATCAGCTGGTGAAAAGAGTAGATAGAAAGTAATAAAAATTTGCTTGTGTAACACTAATTAAGGTATATTTCTTAAATTTCTTACTGCACACTCAGGCACCGTTAACACCTAAATTTGTTTTTCTTCGAGGGGCAATTCTAAAAAGAAAATACAGCTTAATACTCGTAATTGTGATGGAACGAAGACGCAGTCGACGGAGATAAAACACCGTATTTTCTGAGATAAATCTGAATTGTGTGAGACCAAGGTTTACCTGGCTTTGAGTAGGCAGCAATAAAATTCATTATAGAACAAAATAAATGAATGAATAAATAAACATTGGATAGATTTTATATATATTAATAATAATAAATATTAGTACATGTAATATATAAGTAATATTAAAACCATTCCGGAATTCAGAAAAAGGCATATTTGATTGTCTTTTGTTGGGTTTCTAGATGGGGTTTTGTTCTTTATATAATATAAATACATTCATTTTGAAACAGTTCTTAACTCACAAATACATGACGGGAGACTTCCGGACCAAACTTTCCCACTTTGACACGTCCTCTTCTGATTGCCATCGAGTTTATACCCCGTCTCACAGCTATAGGTCACAGATTCACCTTGGGAAAAGTCACTCCCATGAAGTTTACCGTTATTAGGAGTGCCAGGATAATCACAGGTGGTGATAACTGGGGTAAAATAGTAAATAAGAAGTTTCATTACACTTTATAATTTAAGATATGTTTACCTGATCAGTATATAGGGGTCAGGGCGGGTGGGACCGGTGATCAACAGGGGATGCTTCCTCCTTCTAGGCACCTGATCCCAGCTCTAAAGTTTCCAGGGGTCCGTGTTATATGCTCTCTTCATATATCTGTATTGTTTATAGATGTTATTCTTGGATCGATCTTTGTACGTTACCTTCACCTTTTACAGTATATAGTGGCTATGGTTTTTAATATAAACACAGGCACGTAGCAACAGGGGGGCATGGAGGAGTGTGCATCCCCCGATGACCGGTCACACCCGTCCTTTGCTCCTTGATCGATAAATAACGGGAAAATCCGTAGACAATTCAGTGTGTAAATAATGGTCTAACAATTTATAGTATGTAAAAACTCAGTCAGAATTCGACCTAATGATAGATTGTATTTGCTAAAGAGGTATTGACCATAGAACTTTCGAAATGACTTCAAACAAGACTGTTGATATCCTTGTTTCCTTAACATGTGTATTAATAACTTAATAAAAGTCTAATAACTCCTCTATATAAAGCTAAACCATATACCATAAATTTATATTAAATATTTCAATTAAATTAACCCAAATTATGATAAAATAATTCAGGGATGTATATATCTTTCTACATTCAAAATTATGTTGATTCCCATTTTTTATCGACTAGGTCAATCGCAGCCGAGATTCGAACTCAAGACTAACGTAAGATTCTCTTAGACTACTAAAGCTCAAAAACATGCTCTGAGTGCGAACAATTGTATAAACGAGGCATGCCACTCAGTATAAGTTGAATGCTATCGAGATTTCAGCAACCTCGCTTAAAGTTCCAATTTAAAGTAAGTCAATATATCCTACCATCGAGTCGTATTTTGGCTGACTTGTTTCATAACAACATGTTAGGCCTTTATTTTTCAAAACGAAAACTTCCGTCTACTCTTTCAATGCAAAAGTTTGAAAGGTTGGTTTGACCGGTCAACAGAGATGCTTACTCCTCCTGACTAATCCCATCTCTGGAATATACAGGGGTCCCTCCTCAAATATTTGTTTAATAATTTTTTGGAGATCAATCACTGTTTATTATCTTCAAATTTTTTGAAAAAAATTAATTGATTTATATTATCGAAATACAGTTACCTTCGCATGTTGTTCGTGCTAATTTATCTCGAATTGAATTCAAAGTACTAAAAGTAGACACATCAAACACATAACTCGTTTTTGTTGCCATTCCCTGAAGTTCAGACGTATCAACACCGCCACCAACACCGACAGAGAAGATGATGACGCCATTGTTGCGTAATAATTGGGCTTCAGACAAAGTGTTTGATTTGTCATTCGACTTTCCGTCAGTTATGATGACTGCTATTTTAGAAGTATCGTTTCTGCCATACGACCCAAAGCTTGTAGTTCGAGCATACTCGATAGCATCAGCAGTGTTTGTACCACCACTCTCATAAGGGATGTCAGAAATATGAGACTTGAGAGCAGATTTAGAATAAAATGACGTAAGTTGAAATGTGTTATGTACAACAGTACTGAATGGCACAGCACCTATTCTAACGGTTTTAGAACCAATTTGAAATCCATCTACCATTGCCTTGAAAAATTCCTTAGTCTTTTCGAAATTCTTTGACCCAACACTTCCACTGGAGTCCAGAATAAAAACAATATCAGCAGCACTGTATCCACAATCTGTTTATTTTGAAGGTAAGAAATAATTTCAAAACAAGATGGTTGCTAACAATTTCATTTATACAGTATATCTTAACTTTAAGGATGAAAGGTTTTAAAAGATGATTTATTTGAGACTGCGGAGGAAATATTACTGGAATGTTTCGAGATTTTAAAAAAAAATCATCAACCGATTTTTTCACATACTTACAAGGTGCAACTTTGTCACTGAAAATCAGCAAGAAATATATTGCCAAAACCCGCATTATGGGGAGGTTTCTCTAAAACATATACCTCACAATACAATTGTGAAAAGGTACTTTGATGCTTTCGCCGAATACGATCCGTTGTTTTCTGATGTTTATCTTTTATATTCTGTAATATCACAAAAATTGGAATAATGACTCATTATCAGTTAAACTAATTTTCCGAGATTGTAATTTTAAATCTTGCTGGTAAGTATTCAAATATACTGTGACAAAAACCAAATTGCGAAGATTGTCCATGATGTATAAATCATCATGCCTTAGTTTATATTTTAAAAGACAACTTTTTTAAGCCACTTTTCTTAATATATATGAGATAGCCAATGTGTGTATTAATGAACTTGCAATAATTTCATTTTCTTTTTTGCTATGGATCAAGATAATATGCTTTCAATATGATTTTAAAGAAAGTGCAATGAAAAACACTGATATGTTGCATATATCTAGCATCTGGCAACCGATATTCGCAAATATTTACTTAATAATTTGTACATAGGTATATACGTATTTCAGTGAATTACTGATTAATAACAATGCTTAATTAAAAGAATTGATTAGCTCGTTAAATTACTCGCAGCCAACAGATCTCAACTGTCAAAAATTCCTAGTACATAACCATGTTTTGAATTAAAGTGAGGAAAAAAATATCCTTTATAACTAAAAAAACATTTGTCTTTCTTTGACATAAAAGGAACAAAACAAAACCAAAGATATTTGTTGAAACAAATTTATTTTTCTTAACAAAAACAGCATCAAAAGTTTGTATGAAATATTTATTTCTAAAAGAAAAGGAATTTAATTCTGACATATTCAGCTGCAATATTTAATTTTATTAATTTGTTTATTTATTTTATTCTATTTTTTTTTAAAAATCATTTTTGTCTTTTGTATGCTTTAACAAAATCATTATTTTTTTTGCGTCCTAATTTTAACAAATTATAAAAGACAAATTTCTATTTTCATTCATAAAAAGTAACCTTTAATTTATAAACCATATATTCCTCGAAGTAAGGGAGATGGAACATATTTTCTTTTTCAAATATGAATTGAGCGAAGAAGTTCAAGAATTGACTTACCTTCACAAGGAGAGTGAGCCCTTTGAGAAATGACACGTAGAATTCTTCCTTTATATAGACATCATATTGATACTTAACAAATGCTTAAATTGAGGACCATTTAAAGCTTCACTAATCACCCAGTTCATCTAAATAAAACTAAGGTTTTTTTCTGAATAGAACCACTCGCTTATAAATCTGAGGATGTATACGAAGTAAGAACTACATGGTCATGTTTGCAGTTTGGGAATAAACAAAAAGCTCGGAGGGGGGGGGGGGTTGAACATTAAATTGTAGTGACTTCCTCTTAGCATTTAAAGTAAAATTATTATATAATTCAATGTGCTTAAGATTCTGGAAGCATGTGTTAATTTTAGAATATTAATATTCACTGAATACTGTCTCCTTTCTTTCTTTAAAACTTAAAAAAACATTGCTGTTTATCAGTGAGTAAACACAGCTAAGGATATACAGATTTGGTAGAACAGTTGCTGTTCCATCAATGAAACGTACAATGCAGTACAAATCAGTACTTCAATATTTCATCTGCTAATTTTTTAATTTAATGATTATTTGTATAGATATAAATATGAATAATTTATGTCTTTCTTCGTTTTTATGGAAATTAACATTACAGCAATTTCAGGAAAACAAAATTACATAGCTCGCATACTCGAGTTATTAATTTTTTAGATCTACTGGTCAGAGACCTAAAAAGCATATGCGCTAGTAAGGTGTCCGTTGTCCGTCCGTCTGTCTGTAAACAAATTTAAAATGCTAATCCTCCTTCATTTTTGATCTGATTTCGATATTACTTGGCACACAAGTAGACTACACAAAGATAAATAATTCATTGAACGGTGTTGCCATGGTGATTGAAATGAAAAAGACCCATATTTAAAAACTAGATGCTGTCATCAGACAGTAATTCTTCTTTGATTATAACTCTCCCATTTACCCGGTTAATGAAGAACCCACAGTAGTTCCTATAACCTACATAATATATAATCATTTTGGAAAGCATGTTGCCAAAACGCCTCTTTTTATGTTTTTAATTTGATAAATATATTCATGTTGGTTCATGGAGGTGCTATTTTTTAACCCCATCTGGGAACCTTCTCAAATGAAATCTTTAATCTTGAGTTATAACACCTAAAATGGTATCTAAGTGGAAGTCATTCATATCTCCTGAAACAGGGAACAATAAAATATCTCAAAACATTTTGGCTTTTCTATTAGCCATATATTAATCTTGTTCTTTTGGTCATGAAACATAATAATGCAGGTCATTGCCACTGGAGGTAAACACATCCATCCCCTCCCTAACTTAAAATAGTCAAATTTATATAAAAAAATATTTAAAAAATTTATAGCTTTGCCCAAAACCAATAAGAAATACAATATATGCAAAGAATAAACAATTATTTTCACATTTACTGTTTTTTTTACTAAGCCAACGGTGAAATTGATTTCAATACCATTTTCTATATACTCACGCGTAGAAATATACATGGAGAAACTCGTGCTCACATGCCGTCACAATGAGGCTAAAGCGACGTTAGTAGAAATGCAATTATATAGGGCAGCGAGAAATTCAAATACTGAGTATATTTGACTTTTTTTCAAACATGTAAAATATACATATAAGGAATGTTTTTAAGTTAAGTGTGAATTATTCGTGTGTAAATCACATAGACTTGCACGTATGCATATTTTTCAGGAAGCGCTAGCGCTAGTGCCTATGGGTAGAGGGTAAGCAGGGACTTTTAATCAATTTTCTAAGAAATGATCAAGGTAAAAAAAAAACTTTGTAGAATTCTTGTTTAGGGCTTATGTTTTCTCCCATTTGCGCAATTGGGCTTACCCTCATGAGTTTCCTTGGGTGGAGGGTATGCAGTGACCTTGAACCAGTTTTCTAGATGGAAGGTCAAGGTAAGAAAATCTCTTTGCATAAGAAAACTTTGTTCTCTTTACATGGTCTTACCTGGCTTAAACTTTACAAATGGAGAACCCGAGGGTTGAGAATGTTCAGGACTTAAAACATGTTCAATCATAGGTTGATTCAAGGTTGAAAAACTTCATTGTTTAAACTCCTTGTTCAGGGCATATTTTCTCTTACCTCTTTGCTCTGTTGGGCTCATACTTTATCCATTAGATGCAGTTGTGTAAAAAGTGCAGTGACATTTAACCAACTTTTTTATATGGAATGTCAATGCCAGAAAATGTTTTTGCATAAAAATAATCTTGTACACAACATACGTTCCTTCTAATTTTATAGATGAAAGGTCAAAGTAAAAAGATTAAATATTTGTAAAGATTCATTGTCCAGAGTTTTTTTTCTCCGCTTGAAATTGGCTCTACCTGGATTATATAAACATCAAGTTTCTAGGTTGGTGGTCAAGTTTACAGGGTCCTTGACACAGTTTCAACTGATTTTTTAAACCAATTTTAATGTTTACAATTCCTACCTAAAGAATCATCTATTGATTTATATCCATTTGTTGATTAACAAACAAGATACAGAACTTAAAGTTCTTCATAATGTTAACAAGGCTCGTGCCTTGTTTTTGTTTACATATAGAAAATATATTTATAACAAAATGAAGTTCAGCAAATCAATAGTAACTGTCGAATCGTATTTAAAATTAACTTTTATTTGAAACTATCTACTTTAAACGACATATTAGTATATTAACTGTGTAAACGAAAACATGACACTAGCCTTGTTTACATAACAATGGTTTGGATCTCTAAATCTCTCTTGTACGTATCTGGACAACGGACGTTTAAATTTTTGATGATCATTTGAAAGACCCTAGTTAAACATTTGTAAAAATGGAAAAATAAATTTTGAAATTTTAGCTGAAACTGTGTCCATGCCCCTTTAAAGCAAACTTTTTAAAATAAATTTCTTGAGCATTGTTCCTTCTATCAAAGTCAAAAAGAAACTACAAGTGAGTTTAATTCTTAAATCCATAACAAAAACATGATAAACTGCATATTTTGAGCATGCCAAAATTGTGTTTAGAAATTACCTACATAGACCCTGACCTGTTCCAAACATACCCTTCTGGGTATTATTTCCATACATGAGACTTCAGTGCAGACTTCGAAACACTGAATATTTTCATGAGAATGACGTCATATGTTTGAAATGACGTCAGGAAAATGACGTAAATTTGAAATGTCCATGATTTCTACAGAAATAGGTATTTATTACGTCGATATTTTGAGTAAACGACACCGAGCACAGGTCTGCTCCAGCTCAATATTTTGATATAAAGTGTAAAATGATAAAATCAATGAAATATGTAAATATTGTTCTGGAGCGGTTCTGCGCTTAATCTTTATAGTTAAAATTGTTAACATTTTGTCCATTTGTCCTCTGTCTGAAAAATGATACCAAGTCCGACTAGTTTGTAACGTCATAAAAACGAAAATTGTCACTAACCTACTTTGAAACTATCTTCTTTTCTTTTTTGTTAATTTATATTTCTAAAAAAAAAATAATTCAGCACATTTCAAGAACAAAATAGGGTGAGATCCTTTTTTGGCCCCTGGTTTTAGAATGATACAACAATTTAAAAATATTGAAAACCACTCATCACCCCTGCCACAAAATGATTATTGGTTCTTAGTTATGGGATACACAGAGGTAACAGGAAGGTCAGAAAATGTGTCAATTTCTAAATTTTCTCATTTTTATACAAATTTTAATTAATTTTACAGCACATTTTTTTTTCGAAAAACATAGAGCACAAGCTTGCCTATCTACCAAATTCAAATATATCATGCACGAGATTCTACCAGAATTGAGGAAATTCGAGAAAACGTCGTATTTCTGCACCCTCTTGTGGCCTCTGTGTATGCTTTGAATCAAAATTAGTGCTGGTTTTAAAGCAAGTATATCATTTTAAGTTCTTAACTTAAAACTATCTCAGTTTTAACTGTGTTCTGATTTTTGCCTCAAATAAGGAACCGGATTCAGCGTATTTCCATACGTTGTCCTTTGAAAATATTACTTTGTGGGTGCTAAAAAATGCAATATACGGCATATAGTCCTATCATGGAACATGGAACTTTCATGGAAAAATTTCTACATATATACTTATCATTTAAGAAGAATTATGTATTGAGAATTTTGTTAGACAAGTGCTTTAGGTCAGGGTGAGCTGAAGACTCTGGTGAGTTTCTCTGATCAAACTCTCTGTTGACTGTTTTGTTTTGAACATTGTTAGTGTATAATTAACATAAACGGATTGATTACAATATCTAACAACTGAAGATACTTAGATATATACATGTATGTATTATGTTTATGTTTGTATTCTTTGATTTCCTTGAATAATATTGCCATGGTTATTAAAAAATAGATTCTGCCAAATCTCGTCGTCTCGAACTAGATGGGACCAATATTAAACCTTGCGATACCCGATGATTCGAGACAACATATATAAAGGTAGATTCTGGCAACCAGGGTATTTTTCATCCCCTTTTGACCCTTAGGGCGAAGCTGAAAATTTCAAACCCTAATTGCATATCTACGGTAACTACCACCAACCAATAAATCTATTGCATTAAATGTGAGGGGATTTCTGGAAACCTAGTTTTTTATTTTGCATTTTGTTTTACAGGAAACGTCATTTTTCGACCACCATTTGATTCCGGGGGTGCAAAATATTCTGAAACCTTATTTCACTCAACAGGACACCTTAAATCATATTCCTAAAGATGGTAAAAATACTGTGTGAAATGTAGTTCTGGAAGCAGAAGCTATTTTATGTATTTTTTTAAAAAAATTCCTCATTTTCTAACCTCATTTGACCTTAAGGGTGCAATTAAATTCTGAAAGGGGCTTTTTGTATTTAAAGAATACTTTTCAATCCCCATTGCCCTCAGGGTTATCACGAAAATTCCTAAACCTTATTGCAATGATTACATGACTGTATAATATGAATGAAGTAATTTAATTTTTTTTAAATGCATAATTATGCTAACAAAAAGCTTTTATTTTTTTATTTCAGTATCATCAACTGTGGCAAGAAATAAGGAAATGTTACTTTAAATGTGTCAACTTCTACTTTAGTCAAATGTGTTTCTTTAAAAAATTTTGTTCCATCCCTGTTCCTTATTTGTTTTCTTGTGACAAGTTCTTGAAGGACTTCCCTTGACACCTTATTTTAAGAAATAAATAACATGTTTATAAACTTCAATGGGAATTGAATTGGGTCGGTCACGTGATCAAATCCTGTGAAGGCCGAAGGCCTTCTCAGAAGATTTGATCACGTACCGACCCACTTCAATTCCCATTGAAGTTTATAAACTTGTTATTTATTACTTATATATACATTTGAGATGGACAATTAAATCTATTCGGATATAAATATTGCACTAACCGGTCGCCGTAGATTTCCAACATAAGTACTCAAGGTGTAAATCGGCTTGAAAGGCGGTTACGCTTCGAATTCACTAGGCTAAGGAATCTATTTCGAGGGAAATATTTTGTGAAAGGCTATCTGTGATCAGTAATAGTGAACAGATTGTTGTCTGGGAATATTTTGTATTCGTGAAAATTGATAATCGATGCTGAAAAGACACAAGAAACACGTACGAAGTCTGATGATAAAAAGTTGGAGGAATTTCGATCGGCGGAAAGGGATGGGTGGATCCGATAGATTGAGACACTTGTCTGAGCCAGTTAATTTGCAATCAAGTTTAAAATTTGATCAAAAACATTCAATCTACGATTTCAATAACTAAAGGGATATTTATCATGTTAACACGGAGACACTGGCGACAGCTTACATTGAACTACGACAACGCAGGGGTGTTTGTAAGCGTGAATGAATGATATTTTTAAAACAGATTTACATATTTATCGTGAGTAGAATATAATGAAAATATAATAATTTATCATGAAAATTTAACTAAAGGTCTACTAAAAAATAAAGCTGACAAAAGTGAAGAAAAAATGTAAACAAAGGCTAGATTCAATAGGCCTATTCTCCATGTACACAGGTTGAATCGATAGCCAAAAAACTGTATGAAATACTGGTTTGCATTGTAAATAAAATAATTATTATCTTACTTGGTTATTTTGTTTATTTTTATACATGAAAAGCAAGTATAGAGCAAGTCATTTTATAATTTATACCTGTAGATATTATTGCGCCGTGTGATTAGGTCACGTATTGACCTCTGACCTCTGACAACTTCATACAGAATTGAAGATATTTACTCTCTGTATGTTTATATAATGGAGAGATATCACAAATATATATATTTATTATTTAAGTGGTTTCGATATTTCTGAAAACTGATCATATGCAACATATTCTAAGAATAGTATACAAATAATGTTTCGTTTAGACTGAGAAAGATAAAATCATCTGTATATTTTGGAAACATTCAATCTAAACATTTAGATTTTATGTATCAAAAGAGAAGTATTTTTATTATTTTTGTTGCTTCTTTTCCATTTATATTAATCTCTTCATTCTATTGTCCGTCTCATCAGTTTTTCTTTCTACACACTTGTAAACTAATTTTTCAAACTAATACTTTCATACCATTTGTTAGTACGTTATGTATACACTGAATTGACGACGTATTTTTCCGTTATTTCCCGATTATGACAATGAGCACACGGCGGGTGTGACTGGTCAGCAGTGGATGCTCACTCCTCCACGGCACCTGATCCCACCTCTGATGTTTCGGAGGTCCGTGTTTGCTCAGCTCCTATTTTGAATTGTTTTATGGACTTTGATATTGAATACTGTCCGTTATCTCCATATCCTTTATTGCACATTTTAAGCTGATACTAGTATTTGGTTATGTCAGTGTACCCCATGAGGTGTTACAGATGAAGTATTTAGTTCTGTGTAGATGATTTTCTAATACCGCTCAAAACTTAGAATACTACGTATTCTTAGTTTTGAGCGGTATGAGATGGCAGTAGAGTGTTAGTTTTTATTATACAGACACCTTTCAATTAATATAATAAATATATGATATATAATTAGCCGTACTTAGACATTATTGTTAGCTGCATGCTTTGTCAGCAGGGGTCAGTATGTACTGATCATGTAATATATCTAATTCATTTCTGCAAAATTTGTGCAAAATCTTATGCGTGAAAAGAAGAAAACACTTGCTGTGGCCTTCAACTCGACATTTAGATATATCGACGACGTATTGTCAGTTAATAATGGTCATTTTCATTCCTACGTCGATACGATATATCCTGGTGAGCTTGAGATAAAAGATACCACAGAGTCCGACACTTCTGTTTCATACTTGGGTATTTTACTTGAACAAGAGGCCCATGGGCTTTATAGGTCACCTGAGCATTATGCAACAACTTTCCAGTGATTTAATTTGATTCATGTTTTAAGCCAGATGCTATGGCGTTCACAATTTTGAAAGAGGCACCATTGATCATCATAACAATACAGCAGATGCTTAGTTTGTTTACTTAATACCCATAGGCAGGGTGGGGGAACAAAAAATGCATTTCAAGTAATCAGTAATATTCAGCAATAATCAGTAATGCCCCTATCACACATGAACCCCTGACCCTTAGGCCTAGATCCACACATTGCACAATTTTTGAAAAGGCACCCTTGCTTTTCAAAAATATTTGATTAATACCACGGAGCAGATCTCAAACAATTCATCCAGTTTCAGTATATAAGTACACCCCCCCCCCATGGTACCCCTGACCCTGGGGCCTTGAAATTCACAATTCTGGAAGATTAGGGTCCTTGCTCATCATAACCACATAGGTAGTTCATCTGCTTAATACCCAAAAGCTGAGAAGAAAATTTTCAAAGATTTAATGTATTTTCACTATATAATCAATAGAGCCCCGCCCTATCACTAGAACCCCTGACCCTAGGGCCATAAAATCAAAATTTTGGAGGAGGTATTCTTGCTCATCATAACTATGTACTTAGTTTATTTAATTCCTAGGAGCAGAAAAGAAATTTTTTCAAAGAATTCATGTATTTTCATTATATAATCAATAGAGCCCCGCCCTAACAACCGAACCCTCACCCTGGGGCCATAAAATTCACAATTTTGGTAGAGGCACTCTTGCACATCGTAACTATGCACTTAGTTAGTTTATTTAATACCCAGGAGCAGAGAAGAAGATTTCCAAAGAATTCATGTATTTTCACTATATAATCTATAGAGCCCCGCCCTAACACCAGAACCCCTGACCCTGGGGCCATAAAATTCAGAATTTTGGTAGAGGTACTCTTGCTCATCATAACTATGCACTTAGTTAGTTTATTTAATACCCAGGAGCAGAGAAGAAGATTTTCATAAAATTCATGTATTTTCACTATATAATCTATAGAGCCCCGCCCGAACACCAGATCCCCTGATCCTAGGGCCAA
>NW_026923480.1:0-22413 GCF_032062105.1 Saccostrea cuccullata | reverse complement strand
TAATCAAACCCTTTCAAAAATTTGAAGTTTCGATAACTTTAAGATGGAATAAGATTTTTAATTTATTTTCGTGTGAAATTCTATTACAATATATAAGTCGTAAAATTATACATGTACCAAAAATATTAAAGTCAAATCTGTGTGTATATTCCTTTAAGCTATTAAAAAAGAACTCTACACAGTTGTTGATTAGGGTAGAAGAGTCAATTCTCGTACATGTAATTAACAATCATGGATGATAACGAACAAGAATAATAACAAATAGGAATCATAACAAAGAGAAGCCGTAAGCTAGAGCAAGTAGAAGAATAAAATCTGTATTTCAATTGGTAATATCATCTAACACATAATTCAATGTTTTTAAAATATGTTTCATTCAAATGAATTTTAAGTTCAAACACAGTCTTTTGTTTTAATCTTTATATAGTAACATTAAAATTGTGACAACAAAAATACGCATACAGATTCAATTTTTTTTTGCAAAGTCGTGTATTTTACCCTTCTGAACTCATCCTCATTTTTTTCTTTTCTGGCGTTAAAAATTCAAAATGCAATTAAATCATTTGAAAGTAGGGGCATTTTTCTGATTTCAAGCAGAGTGGTTGAAATTATTTCATATATTCAGAAATTTAAATAAAAAGTTTGGGTCTGGGATTTCAATTTTTAAATAGTACAAAAAAAGGACTTTCATATTTTTATATATTCACCAAATATGATAATAGAACTCATGACAGTAACTTTTTAATATGATTTATAATTAGGACAAGAAAAGAACATTTCACTACAAAAAATTACTCTGTATGCAGTCGGCATGTAAAAATAGGAATCCAAACTAACAATACTAAATACTTTAAAAGAGGAAAAAATTGATCTTTTTCATCTAATAAGAACCTTCCGCCAAAAATATAGTTCCTCGTTTAATGTTTTCGGGAGATCACGTGACACCCATCGGAGAATTCTTGTCCGGTGTTTGGTCTGTTTTGGTGCTAATTTGTTGGGATTTTTATTCCGTTCACTTGAATTTGAACAGCATACGTTTGTAAGTGTCTGGGATATCTTTTGTATTATATTCTGTGAATTAGATACCACGAAAATGCAAAGGAGAGGAAGATCGAATAGTACAAAGAAAACGGCTGATAAGAGTTCATCTAAGGGGACAGGCAAGGCTATCAATACGAACTCACTACAAAGCGAAAGCCTTCCAGAGTCGGTCCCGTTAGATAGTGAAAAGGGCAGTATAGCGAGATCACGGTCTGTGAATAAGAACAAAACTGACGATCATGACGCTGAAGAACACAGCCTAAATACACAGCTTAAGTATGTCTGTGAACAAGCAGAGTGTAATTACGATGAAATATCTACACTTAGGTCAGAAAACGCCTACTTGCGCAGAGAGGTAGAGCTGCTGCGATCAGTGGTTATAAGGATTGACAGAAAAATGTCTGTGATGGACAATGAAATCACTGATTTGCGAGCAAGGTCTATGCGTGACAATATATTAATACATAACTATCCATATTCCCATAAGATCTTGCTTCTACTATGCCAGAAATTTTTAAGCAAACACTAGGGGTAGACGTCAAATTCGTTAGAATTCATAGAAACGGAGTTCGTCCTCAGCACTCCGATCGGCCAGTGTCAATTACGGCCAAGCTGATGGACGATAAGAAAAAAGACGAAATTCTCAGCGCCCAGAAAATAAAAAAAAATAGCAAAGGTTCCTTTACCGTTTTACATTACCCCTCAACAACCCCTGTCCATCGTTTCCGCCAGAAATAAACTTTTTAACAAATCAGATTCTTTCAAAAAACAGAACATTACTGTGAAAATGTCAAAAAATAGCCTCACTTTACCAAATGGCGATAAATATAGCGAGGAAGTTCCGCTGCTCACCAGCGCAGACGTTTTACAAATCGAAGCGTCTGAAACACAGAAATTGGACGACATTGCTACAAAAAGCGTAGATACTGTACGAAAAAATGGATCTGATTTTTTTGCCATTGGATCTGAGGTCGACTTGGTGGAAAGTGTCCAAAACTTTCACAAGAAAGCCTGCATCGACCCCTAAGTCGCCAGTGTCGACAGCAGAATCTTAGTTTACAGATTCCGAGAAAACGAAAAAGTGACTGAAAACAAAACTATCATGATGATGGTGAACATGGAGGGGGCCGACGCCTCCTTAAATTTATGCAGGATAATCATATCATCGATGCGGCTATCCTTGTGACGAGATGAATGGGAGAGCATATTGGACCCGAGCGGTTTACCATCATGGAGAACCTCCTGAACGATGTTGCAAATCTATTACAGGAGTGATTAATAAAAAACTGTATGAGTGAACTAAAGTGTGAATAGGGACTTTCTCTGATTCATAACATCAATATATTGTTTTCTTTGGTTCAAATGCTTTTTATTGATTATTTCGGAAATAAGAATGCCACCGTATGATTCTGAGTTTAATTTCTGTGCATTACCGGAATTCGAAATTTTATTCCGAGAAATTTAACTTTTAGCTTTTGGGTGGCATTTCCGATGTAGATAGTGTCACCATTCCTTTAGAAGCACATATCTCTATTATTAAACCCAATGCACTTCTGTCATTTCTCTTTTCTTTCTCTCTTTTCTTTACTTTCCTCTTTCCTCATTTCATTAAAGCACGATATGAGAACTGCGTCTTACAGAAAAGGAAAAACCAAGGTAACTTTTTTGCAGTTTTTTTTCGCTTGTTGATTTAAAAATCTTATGTCAGAGCTAAAAATTATACCTGCAAATTGTCAGGGCCTTCATGATTTTAAGAAAAGAAAGGATGTTTTACAATACTACAGACAATTGATATGTAATATACTATGTTTACAAGACTCATTTTACTACAGATATGGAGGAAGATATAAGGAATGAATGGGGGTATGATGTTTATTTTAATTCCTTCTCGTCTCAGTCCAGGGGTATAGCAATTTTTTTAAAATAATAATTTGAATATAAAGTTCAAAACAATGTAAAAGATAACTCGGTAATTTTTTAGCACTTGATATTAACCTAGGGGATGTATGTACAACTCCTATTGCCATTTATGGTCCAAGTGATGATGATTCGAAGTTTTATAATATGGTTTCAGAATCAATAGATAATATGAACAATGATCTTGTTATTCTCGTAGGGGACTTTAACTTAGTTATTAACCCAGATAAGGACTATCATAACTATCTTCATACTAATAATCCGAAAGCAAGAGAAAAACTATTAGAAGTTATTTCGGGCTAAAATTTGTCAAATGTATTCAGAGAAATTCATCCAGAAAAACAAAGATATACTTGGCGCAATCCTCATCCATTTAAACAAGCAAGGTTAGATTTTTTTCTGATATCAAACTCATTGTTGAATATGATAAAAGAGACTGACATTTTATCAAGCTACAAATACGATCATTCTCCTGTATACCTCAATCTAAATCTGAGTAATTTTACTCATGGAAAAGGGTTATGGAAATTTAATACTCAGTAATTCATTGTTGCATGATTTTTACTATATTAAAACCATTAACAAGACTATAATGCAGATAAAAGAAAATTATGCTTTACCGATGTACAGTAAAGAATATATATTGTCTAATGCTGAAATACAATTTACAATTAATGATCAACTTTTCCTTGAAACTCTTCTTATGGAAATAAGAGGGAAAACAATATCTTATTCTAGTTTTATTAAGGAAAGGAATAATGAAAAAGAAAAAGAAACTATAGCTGATATTGATAAATTAGAAGAAAACTATGAGCTAAACAAAACCTTGATCAATGATAAAAAGAAAGAATTGGAGAATATAAGAAATCATAGACTAATGGGAAATATAGTGAGATAAAGAGCTAAATGGACAAACGAAGGAGAGAAACCTACAAACTACTTTCTGAATTTAGAAAACAGACATTATACAAATAAAATAATTCCTAAATTAATTAAAGATGAAGAAACTCTGGAATAAATAACAGATCAAAATGAAATTTTACAAGAAATAGAAAGTTTCTATAAGAATCTTTACAAGGCAAATGATGAAAGCAGAGACTATGATTTAAATGAAATTTTATCAGACACAGACATTAAAAAGTTGAATGATATTCAAAGAGTCTCATTAGAAGGGGAACTCTCTCACACTGAAGCAACATCTGTTCTAAGGAATAATTATGTCAAATAATAAAAGCCCCTGCAGCGATGGCTTTACTACAGAATTTTATAAAGTTATTTGGAACAAAATTGGACATTTTGTGGTTAGGTCCTTAAATTTTGGATACAGCAGTGGTAAATTTTCGGTAACTCAGAAACAAGGTAATATCACCTGTATTCCAAAGGAGGGTAAAAGTAAATTTTTCTTGAAAAATTGGAGACCAATAACACTTTTAAATGTAGCTTATAAAATAGGTTCTGGGTGTATTGCTCAAAGAATAAAAACTGTTCTCGATACAATAATTAGTTCTGATCAAACAGGCTTTATACCGGGTAGATATATTGGTGAAAATACAAGATTAATATACGATCTAATGCAATACACAGAGGAACATGACATCCCAGGTGTTTTACTGTTAATTGATTTCGAGAAAGCATTTGACACAGTGTCTTGGAAATTCATACATAAATGTCCAGATTTTTTTTAAATTTTGACCCGTTTTTCATTTGTGGATATCTACTTTTCAAAGCAATATAGAATCATCTGTTACACAAGCAGGCTACCTCTCAGATTTTGTTAAACATAGCCGAGGCTGTCACCAAGGTGACCCAATTTCTTCGTATTCGTTTTTATTATGTGCAGAGTTTCTTGCTCTCAAAATAAAAAATAACAAAAATATAAAAGGTATTAAAATTAATGAAATAGAATATTTAATGTCTCAGTATGCTGATGATACTGCAGTAATACTAGATGGGTCTGAAAAATCCCTGAGAGCCACTATTGGGAATTGAATCATTTTAATGCACTCTATGGGCTAAAAATTAATCTATCAAAAACACAATTAGTTAGGATAGGTAGCAAGAAATACTCAAATGAAAAATTATGTAATGAAATGAATTTTCATTGGACAACCAGCTTTAAAATTTTAAGCAATAATTTTGATGTTGCCCTGACTAATATTTCCAAACTTAATTATGACGAAAAGCGTGTAAAAATTAAAAATATTATCAATCAGTGGAACAAAAGGCATACCACTCCTATTGGCAGGGTTACGCTGATAAAATCTCTACTTATCTCACAAATGAACCACCTTTTTATCTCTCTACTCCATCAAGCAAATTTGTAAAAGATTTGAGCAAATGTCTGTTTAATTTCCCGTGGAAATCTAAGGTGGATAAAATTAAAAGAAAACAAATTACTCAAGACTACCTAAATGGAGGCCTGAAAATGATTGAAATTAATAACTATATCAAAGGTCTGAAATCATCATGGATTAAAAGATTACCGAACAGTCATAATTCAAAGTGGAAAACTTTATTAAATGAAACTGTAAGTTTTGACAAAATGTTCAAAACTGGATCAGATTACATCAATGATATATATTACACCATTTAAGAAACCCTTTTTGGAAAGATACATTTATTGCTTTTCAAGATATTCAAGATAAAATGAAGATAAAAACATGGCAAGAATTTGTAACTCAACCAATTTGGTTGAATAATAAAATTAAAATTGGAAAAATCCCATTTTCTTTACTGAATGGTATAATAAGAATATTATATACATCAATGATTTGCTTGATGAGAATGGGACATTTTTGAGTTTACGAGATCTCCAGAAAAAGTTCAACATTAAAACTAATTTTCTTACATATTATGGTAAACAAAATTCTATTTCAAACAGTCTAAAAGTGAGGATATTGTTAAAGAGAGAAATAACCCTAGACCAATTACACCATTTTAAATAAGATTATTTTTGTTCATCCAAAAAAGGTACTAAAACTATGTATGCCACACTAAATACAGAAGAAAATGTCACATCTTTTTACAAATCAAAATGGGGAAGATATTTCACTTTATCTAAGTTGCAATGGAAAGCAATCTTTCAGTTACCTTTTATCAGTACTAAAAGTACAAAACTACAATGGTAACAATATAGAATTAACCATCAAATCTTAACTACTATTGTATTTTTGTTTAAAGTGGGGATGAAAGACAGAAAAATGTGTAATTTCTATAATTCAACTGAAGAAACAATTTAACATATACTGTGGGAATGTCCCTTTGTTCAAGATCTCATTAATTTATTTTTTTGAATTTTCTCAGACAAGGAATATTGTTATTCCAAGGGATCCTTGTTCTTTTATTTCGGGATTAGATCTTGATTAAAGTTGTAGGAATCTGTACCAGATATTTCTAATTCTCAAATCCTACATATACTAAAAACGGTGTCTTAATGAAGAATTATCAATTCATGGACTACTTATAGATATCAAAACTCATCTTTCAACTTTGAAGTATATAGCTACCAAAAACTGTAAACCTGAAGATTTTTATCAACAATGGGAAATTTGGCTTTTCATTCTAAGAACGCTCTGACTATTTTGCTCGATTTTAGAATCAACAACTGTGTCTCAGATCAAATAAATGTTTATACAGACAAGGTTTTTTTTTTCCTTATTTGTTAATAAGCAGCTTCTCTCCTCACTCTCTCTCTCTTTCTTCTCCTTTCTTTCCTCTCAATCAGCATTCAGAAGATTTTTGCTTATTTGCACTGTACATGTATATTATGCTGTTATAAAATAATTGCTGATTTGTTGTTCACTTTATTGTACATGGTTTTTGTGAAAAAAAAAATAAATGTTTTCGGTATGGAATTTAGTCACAGGGTCTTAATTGAATATAGTGTTATTACCATTATAGAATCCAAGTTTATCAAAAAACTTAAACACAATGTAGAATATTTTCAAATAGAAACCAATACAAAAATCTGCTGAAAAGGTGAGGAGCAAATCTTTTTAATTGTTTGAATATTTCAGATAGAATTTAATAGACCCTACATAAAACGGTAAAATGTGCCAATTGTGCCATACCAGGTGAATAAATGAATATGATTGTTGGATGACAAATGCACATACCATTAGAAGGTTTTCAATAGTTATACTCAGGTAGAAAAAAAATCATCTTCGAGGCTGCGCCGTCTGGACATTCCATTACTTACAAAAACTTCAACAACTCATTAAAACATAAGAATTATGATATATAGTTTATTAAATAGGGAGAAAATATGATGCTTATAAAATGTTTCAAAATGTATCGAATTTATTTCTATGTCACTTGTTCATGAACATTCTGATAACGCTTTGTATATATTTATTCTAAATTCAATTAAAATACCGATTAAATTTTGAGAAATACAAAACTGATAAAAAAAATCACATTTTAAAAACCAGTAACGTTAAAGCCAACATCGATTTTTTTTTACATTAATTACTTGTTCATACATCTTTCCATAAATTTCATGCGGGTTTAATTGTCATGTCTGTTGAATTGGTCTACTAAATTTTTTGATCTTCCATTCAAACTTGCTTTATTACATTTTGTTCAACTGTCAATCGTTTTTTTCTTCTGTTTTCAAATTTTTTTTTAATTTTATTTTTGTTTTAAAAAGCCAGTCATTAAACATAAAAAGGAGATTTATGGATATAACAAACCGTATTCAATCTCAAATCCAATTAACAATACAGATTTTTGAGCAAAGGAAACACGATCCTCTAAACAACAAGGGTGGGATAAGGTGCCACGGAGCAGGGAACACCACCGGCCAACCTGCCGCACCAGCATGGACAATTCAGTGTGTAAATCGGTCTAAAAAGTAGTATGGAAAACGGCAGTCAGTATTGTACTTAATGATAAACTGTGTTTGCCTTCAAGGTCATTGTATCGAAGATAGAACTTAAGATGACTTGAAACGAGGCTGATATTTTAAGTCTGTTCTATCAACGTTTTTGTCAATAACTTATGAAATCGTGCATACTGCACCTAAAAGCAAGCTCCAGTCTATCGAATCAACATAAACAATACATTGAATCGTGAGATAATTTTCACAACGAACGAATAATTCATGTTTCCTTCTATCGTTGATGTCCCTGGTATACTCTACTAATTAGACAGTGATTCCTTATATATTTTTTTCATTGAGAAGTAGAGCTACGAACCATACCGTCCACAATCTGAAATAAACTGTTCCCAAAACCTAGTGAACAATGCTACCTGTAGCGATAGGGAACTTACACAGCAGGTGATTAGATGATATATGAAACGTCTAAGGTCAGCTAATTTACTTGTTATAATGTTAATGATGCAAAATTTAAAAAAAAATATCCTTGCGTCTAATAAACTAACAAAATTTAAACATAAAACAAAGTAACCTACTCTATCTATTTTCTATATTTTCTTTTATCGGATACAAATTATCTCTTTCTCTCTCTCATTTATATATAGTAGTTTTTCTTCTATAACCGTCATAGAACAAATTGTCATGGATATCATAAAAACCTATTTAAATTAAGTATTTTCAAGTGTTATCCAAATTCTAAAAATCTACAATGATAGCAGAATATATCATGCAATTAAAACAAAGAGAATTACATCTTTTCAAAATGTACAATGTGTTATTGATTTGCTGTAATACTGAAGGTCATAATTTAAAATTATGTTAAATATTAATAAAGCATTAATGAAATTACGTGTTATTGCATGCGATTTGATTCATATTTTGAACAAATAACATAAAAACAAAAATTGTGAAAATAATGAACATTGATGTTTAAGGATATCAAAGCGAAAAAAACAAAGAAAGGCTAACCATATCGAGTAAATAAAGACTTTAAATATCTCCTTAGATTTAAAGTAACCTCAAGTCCGTGTCGCCAGCAATCGTCTCTTTGTAGTATTTTTAGAAACAAACATTTTAAAAGAGTAAGAACTTTCATTTTCTGAGTTCTTCATACTGAGGGGGTGAACTTAATTGTCCAAGTTCTTGGTAGTTGGCGATGTCTTCTATTCTATCATAAACATCTCTGTTAGCATCTCCTGTTGAATTGTACGGACTTTGTTCTTTCGTTGAGTCTCGTCTTATATAAAATTTTTCTCTCACTTTCCTGTAACAATAAAGAATTCACAGATAAGAAAGATACTTTTACAATTATTTTCTGAAATTAGCCATTTGATTTATTTCATCTACTTTATTGATAATTAGATTGAAAAAAATCTTACCACGCAATGAAAAAAATGTTGACAAATATACTTAAGATGAGACATGTAACTACACCATATAGAACAGAGTGGACGTCTGTGATTTTACTGCTCTCTGGAATCCGGTGTGTTGTCTTTGTAACATACTCTCCATTGCTCTGTATCAGAGGAATTTGATACTTCATTTGTAGAGAAAAAGCTGAAAATGTTTGCACGACGACGGAGGAAAACGAATAGCAATAGTAAAATCAGGTGACCGAATAACTTTTATTGAAAAACTATAATTTTCAATTACCATCCTCATTTCTATAGTAGATGGCGATCTTTTGCAGTCTATATATCCTTTTCGTAAGTCCACCATAACCCATGCCTCTGACGTTGCATTTACTGCCGTTTGTGAACAGCTATAGTAATCTTGTTTGGTATTTCCGTCAATAACTTTGTCTGCAGATAAACCCTATCTTACAGAACTCTGTATTGCTGTGCATGTTGTTCTTTCACAAATGTTATTTGTGTGTTGAAAACAAAAACGTCCTGTCAAGCTTGAGCGCTTTTATAACAAGTATATAGACGCTTTACAATCTATAGTGAGTATGACGTCATTGTAGCAGAATATTACAAAAAAGTTGTTTTGATTGTAATCAAGATGGAAAAGTGAAGATTAAAATTGGAAAACCCAAGACAAATTTTACCAATTTTAACAAAAATATTACGTGGCACTAATACGCTTCAAAAGTTATGAAAGATTAGCTTAAAAGAAAAGAAATTATCATCCGATTTTCTACCGTAACAGTGAATAACTCCAAGCAATGATATTGTCAGCATTCCCACTGGGTAGCCATTTTAAAAGAAAATGGATATTGAAAAGAAAAATCACAATTTATAAATTAATACTCAGGCTTTGAAAGAGTAAATTACAAGTTGGAGAGTTATTTGTCACCGACAAAATTACTCAGTTTAAAACATTCATGTTTAAAAATTAACAATGACAATATATTTTTAAGCATAAAAACCATATGATAGGAAACAACACTTGAATAAGTTGCATTATTGTTCTCTTGATATGAGAATTATACAATTCTCCACTTTGCTTTTAATTTATTTCCTTGTCCACAACAATATATACGACTTTTAAAGCAATTACATGTATGTATCAAAATGGTTCACATTTTTTCTCGAAATTAATAAATTTTCTTTAAATTAAAGTTCTTATCATAACTTATTTGCAGGTAATAGACTGTCAATTAAAATCCACGGTAAACAGTACTTTCTAATGATCGGTACATGTATTTTTAACTTTTTAACTGATGAGGAGTATTTTCTTAAATTACAATTTGCATCTCCTTAACCAGACCTTAAGATGTGCACTGAAAATGCCGAATTGGATACTTTATGTATACTCTTCAAAAAAAAAAAAAAGAAACGCATTGAAGAATTTTATTGACACATTGAACATAAGGATTATAGAGTGAAATGATGTATTGATAAAACAGAAATGTAGTTATCAACAGGAATATTATCTAAATATCATAATTACTCAAGAATTTTAAAATCATTGTCAGTTAAAGGTCATCAAGATCAATATCTGGTACATGTATGCCCCCTGAAGGCACACATGATGGCCACAAACTACATCTAATGCAAGCAAACTTGAATAATAAAAACTTTATAGGATTACACTCCCACTCCACATGTAGAGCTTCGATCAGCTGTTGCAGAGTCTGGGGATGCGATTGTCTTTGGCAAATTACGTCAATCCATTTTGCCCAATGCTGCCTAATTTGGTTTGAATCTGGCGATTCAGACGACTGTGGCAGAGACAGGTTGCTGTTGCTTTTCAAGAACGGGAGTATCAAACGAGCCGTATGTGGCGGTATTGTGAGATTGTAAAACGGTCCTCTAATGCATCAGTGGGGGATCAGGTGCTATAGAGGAGTGAACATACCTTGCTGACCGATCACACCCGCCGTGTGTTCCTTTTCATGATTAGGAAACAACGGAAAAATCTGTCGACGATTCCATGTGTAACGAATGCACTAACAATAAGTATAAACAAGAGGCCCATGGGCCACATCGCTCACCTGAGAAGCTTTGACCATTCTGTTCTTAACTAGATTTCCCCCTTGTAATACATATTGTGACCCCACCCTACCCCACTGATCATAATCTAGACAGATTTTTCCTATATACTTCTATGTAAAACTTTGATTCCCCATTGTAGCCCCGCCCAACCCCCGGGGGTCATGATTTCAACAATTTAAAATCTACACTACCCAAGGATGCTTCCACATAAGTTTCAGCTTTTCTGGCCAAGTGGTTCTTGAGAAGAAGAATTTTAAAGATTTTTCCTCTATATTTCTATGTAAAACTTGGATTCCCCATTGTGGTCCCGCCCAACCCCCGGGGGTCATGATTTCAACAATTTAGAATCTACACTACCCCAGAATGCTTCCACATAAGTTTCAGCTTTTCTGGACCAGTAGTTTTTTATTTTAACCCACTGCTGAAAATATTGATCACAACCTAGAAATCTCAACGAATTACATTCTTCCTGCTTAGTTACATAATGCTACAGCTTTATGTCATTAAGTTACTTCATTCTGTTAAATTCATGTATTCTGATTACGTTTAACACTTGTTTTCCTAATTCTACGTATTATTTTTTATTGTTCTTCAGTATAGACAATTTAAGAAAAAGGCTGTATTTAGAAGGGAGTATATTCAAATGAATTTAGTAATAGTTATCGTACTTAAAAGAACACTATACTAGACGTTTTCCAAAATGAAATAAAAGGGGCTTTCTAGAGTAAGACTTTTATAGACATTTTAGAAACTGATGATTATTGTTATGCAAAGCAGAAAAATAAACACTTATCTATTTTAGAGAAGGTCAAAGACACGTCAATCTACGATCAACTCCACCTACATACATATAACATAATTTATAAAGAATGTTTCCTAACTTTTTATTGTACCTGATACCGTTGTATTTCTTTGTTACAAGTTTGCTAATAATAATTATATTTGGAATAATTGGCAAATATTAAATTGTCAAAAGTGAAGATTAAAAGCCAGGAAAAATATTTCTAAGCCATAAGGTAATCTTTTAAAAATAAATTACATATTAATTTTTTTTTTCAAAGAAATTTAAAAGTAATAGAACAATCATTTACCATGATCTCCTGAAAAATACTCGTTCATAATTCAGAATATATATTATATACATAATGAACATATCCAACCGCCAATGAAACATATTTATGTCAAAAAGCCTTTGAGTCTGATATCTTCTTATTAAAGTGTTTTTTTTTTCCGACGCACATGTATATACATTGAATAATCATAAACAAGACCATGTCAATTGAACAACATACATGAAACTATAGTAGTCGTATATCAGTCTTTTACATGTTAGCTACAAAAAAGTATATTCTCTGCTTAAAAAAAGAATTTCATTCTTTCATTTTATCTCGGATATTTATATACAACTGTGAAATATTAAACTTTTGTTATTGAGGACCTTTTATAATTATTGACAAGAACAAAACAATTAGGTCTGAAAATAGCACATTAAAAAAAACAACAACAAAAAACAAGTTATCTAGGCTATGGCATAAAAGCTACATTGACTTTAGTTCTTCGTAATGAGAGGGTTGGCGTAAATCTCCAAGTTCTTGATAACCTGTGTTTTCCTCCACTTTATCATTGACGGTTGTGTTCACGTGTCTTGTAGAATTCTGGTGGCGGCTTGTTTCTTTCAAATTTTGACTTTTATTGATAGTTTGCTTAATTTTTCTGTAATATTGTAAAACATATATCTATATACTGTATCTCAATAAAAATTATATTCAACTTTCAAAAAAATAAATGACAATATATCAGCATGTGTTAAAATATGACTCCTATTTCCTCTTTGAATTTGACAGGATTATCATTTTAACAAAAAAGACATAGAAAGTTTAAAACTCACCGGGTTATGAAATATATGTTAAGAATCACACTTATCAGCAGAACTGCAATAACCCCGTAAAAACCTGAATATGAAATGCTCTTCTTTGATGCCTGGTTCAATTCTTCCATAGAAAAGATATATATAAAAGTGGACAGAATTAAAAAAACAACAACAAAAAAGAACGAATGAGCAGACTTGTTAAAAATGAATGAAAAATAAACGTTCTGTAATGTTAGGGATTATTTCAGCCCACCCTGCTTGTTCTTTTGAATAGATTAGTCAATTCTAAAATTAAAATGAGTCATAAACTTTGAATTGTTTTAAAACGAGACGATACTTATTACATCTTTTCTTTGAAAAATATAAGATTTAATTACAAATTTCATTACAAATTATTCATTTGTAAATAAAATTCTTGTAATATCATTCTTCTCAAGAACAAGGTATTTACAATAAAAATTTTTCTTCATAAAAAATATTGAACTTTCCGGGGATCTTTTATGGAACTCCTTTTCATAAGTAAAATAAATATTTTCATGACCCCCCCCCCCTAAACACAATAAAAGCAAATACATGTAATCACTTTATTACCTTCAATACGTTGGACATCACAAAGGTTCGTATTGCAGCCTTCCTTACACGATCCATTGTTTGAAAAACAAGTTCCGTTTAAACATACTGGACTACATAACTGATCACATAGGGGTCCATAATGGGTTGGACTGCATACTAAATGTAGGCAAAGAAATCGCAAATGTTAGTAATTTCTCTATTCAAATATGACTGTTTCGTTGTATTCTGGCTTCGCTATAACTTACTAACGTTGTAGGTTGCTTTTAATTTTTAGCTTTCAAAAGAATTGTCTCTTGAATTCGCAATTATAAAATGCTAACATCGCGAATTTAAAATGCTTTAAACTTTGTAACAAATAAAATTAGTTATTAAGACGCCTCATATCAGGATACACCTAATTAAGCGCCAATAAGGAATAGTAAATTGCATAAATTGCATAATTCTTTTCATGTCACTACTGAGTCTATCAAAATTATAGAGATAAGGTAAACCAGTGTAAATTCGCGTTTAAAGCAGTTTCAATAGTAGGATAAAACATAAATTGAAGTACAGATTTACTATCATTTATTATTGATCCGGTTTTGAATATAAAGTTCTTTTTCAAACAAATGAAGTTATAGATAATTGTGAGAAGATAAAATGGTAAAATTGTGAAAAAGGAATTCTTTATAATTACCAGTAATTCCTTTTATAAGGGGAGGTATCTCACCAAGGCATGCAACAATTCACAACAATCAATGTTTTATTGTGACAATGACAATATCACAAACAGGATAAATGGCTCTTCAGAAAGAGTTTTTAGTTTTTAGTGTTAAGTTCAAAAATTAATAGTGGTTTACCATCACAATTGTTCCCCTGCCATCCAAATTTACAAGAACAACTCCCTTCGACTTGATTACAACCCGAAATACATCCAGCACCACAGGTATGGAGACAAGTAGCACCAAATTTTCCGACAATGCACCCGGAATTGCAATAACCATCCTCTCTTCTGCATCCGTTTTTACAATGAAGGTTACAGATCTGATCACATAGGATTCCATACATGCCAGCTGAACATTCGCCCTCACATTCCCCGGAGTATCTAGAACAACCAGAGAGGCATTCTTGGCTGCACTTGATTTCACACTTTTCTAAATAAAACCCATTCACACACCCATATATGTAGAATCCCGTGGTATTTTCACAAATCTGTTCTTTACAATTGACGTTGCAGTCTTGGGAGCAATCAGGTCCATAATGCTTGTTATCACATTCTACAAAACGTAAAATCTAATATCAATATGCCTTTTGAACAATGGTATATAGAAGTTGAAGAAAAAGGCATGTTATATATATCTTTTTTTTTAATTAAATATTAACCGAAATAATTTACTATACTGTTGAACAAACAACAATTTATACACCAGTAGCATTGAATGCAATGGTATATACCGTAATAAGTGCAATTAATTTCCTTCTTTTGCAGTCGGAATATTACACAAAAGACTGTTTAGATAACTTAAATTTTACTTACGTACTATTGAATGCAAAAAAAATCAGAAATAGATACATGTATCACAACAGAAAAGATGAATTCATTAAACTTTTGACATTTTGTATTCTTCTACTAATCAGCTTGATTATCCTCAATCAATTTTTTATTGCCAGATATCTAACAATTAAGATTTTTTATCCTTTGCTACATCCTCTACAATATGTCATTTTTATACAAAATACTTTTTATTTTTTAAAACAATCTTGAAATGTATTTTGAGATAACTACACTGTAGTTTTGCAACGAAATCAATGGATAATACGGATTTTGTGTGTTTCTTCCTAAATCTTAAAGGAGATAAAACATTTTATGAGGGGTGCTCATAAGGGAAAAATATGACGTGCGTTAAATGCATCGAGTATTCTAATTAAGGAATGAAGCGTTTTTCAACTTTTGTTTTACGATATAACATAACTTAGGGCATATACGCTTTTTTATAAATCGAAATAAGCTTCATTCCTTAAAATTTAATTTTAGTGAGACATTTTTTTCCACCGGAAAAGGACTTCAAGTATAGCATATTTTAAAAGTAACGTGAAGCGGAGTTATATGTTTTTGACGTAACTAATTGTGACGTAGTTATTTTATTTAAAAAAATGGATATCTTTTAGTCAATTAAATTTCGTCTTACAACTAAAATTTAATTATTTGAAATTAAACGTATCAAACATGAAGCGGTTTACATGTTCTGATGCCTTTAGTATCACTCACTAGATAAACAGTGCGAAAAAGGCAAGAAGTATTTGAAATATTGCCAGAAAAATCGACGTCAGACATCAGAAATGGACAGCATCCAATCGTATAATTACATGTACATTGTAATGTTTAATATGATAGATAGGTAAGGCACAAAATATTTATTCAAAATACTTGAAATTCTTGGAATATTTTTAAATTAGGCATTTGTCCAAATTTTCTTTGGACAACTCCCGTAACTTAAATCTTGAAAAGTATCTTGTACTCCAAACCATAGAAATTTAATATTAATCTTAAAGATAGACGGAGCATTTAATTGATGAATTTAATTTTGTGAAAATGTTCTTCCTGGATTTATTTTCCAAAATAAAATCAGAAAATCAAATACTGATTTTTATGCTGGGGCAAAACATTAAAATGTTTTACTCCTGACATATATTTGGTATATGCACATTAAAATGTATAATTGACTCTCATAAATGCTGCTTGTGACCTGTCTAACATTTTTAAGCTGCAAATTGTACATTAGACATTGCTTTTTTTTGTTGCAATTCTGAAATTGTATTATTTTCAACATCAACCATGGGCACAGCTTGATTAAACAAAGGTCACTTCACGCCATTTAAAGCTCATTACTTTGAATATTATTTTCAAAATTTCAAATAAATGTGTTGCACTTCTGACATTTTTAACATAATTCTTGGGCAAAACAATTTTGTAAATTGAGATATCAATGAGATATTTGGCAGGTATTCAGATATTAACTAAAAAATATGCTGAAGCATAGAAATATATTGTCATTGCCGATTATTAACCGATAGTTAACTGACTTCCGAGAGACCGCGAATTTCATTTCAAATGCACTTGGCAAAGGAACAGAAATTAATTCATGAGAGTGAATATTAAAGTGAATCATAAACATACACTCGTACATTGGATTCTATCTCTTTTGCCTACATACAATGTAGGTACATATTTGCTCTGCACCCTTGAGAGCTTGCTTATTGATAACAGTTCATTAATTTTTTATATGCCATTCATATATATACAGAACGTCGAGGATTAAAAAATACTAGTGAATCATGTTAAAAATTAAAGACAAATAGTGCAATATGTAGGATCATACCGTAACAATGAATAACGCTGATAAATAAAAAGATCCATATCCCACACAGAGCACTCATCTCAATTAAGAAGGAGGTAAAGGAAAAAAAAATACTATTACCCCGTTTAAAGGTCACTGGCTTTCAGATAACCTAATTTTTTCCTTAGAATGTAAACACTGCGATTTATATTAGGCTAGCATCAGTTTTGAAAATTAAAATAAGTAGATAAGGATACAAGGAAACGAAAAGAATAACTTCAAAATCAAGATGTGTTTGTGGAACACTGATGTCACCGTATGGCAACATAGCGATGGTTAAAATTTCTCAAATGCAGATCAAATATGTTGGTACCTAAAGTAAGGTATTTTTTCAGAAGAAATACAAAATGTGAATTATAAGATCCTAGCACCACCTGTTCAAAAGTTATGACCAAGGTTATAATTATTAAAGGTAGGACAAACTCTTGGGTAATGGTCAAAGGGTCAAGGTTGTTGATTTCTAAGGAAAGGCCTTATCTCAAAGATTACTTATGGGAAGTATGGCCCTTACCGTTTAAAAGTTATGGCCAAGGTCAAAGGGTAAACGTTTTTGATATTCAATGAAAGGTCTTGTCACAAGGATTATTTATGTGAAATATGAAATCTCTAGCCCCTACTGTTAAAAAATTATGGCCAAGGTTTAAGTTTGTAAAATGTTGGTCAAATTCCAAGGTCAAGGTCAAAGGGTCATAAGTGAAGTATAACAGCTTTAGCCCTTACCGTTCAAAAGTTATGGCCAAGGTTAAAGTTTTTTCGTAAGTACGGAAATCTCCAAGGTCATTGCCAAAAGTCAAAATTATTGGTTTCAAATGAAAAATCTTGCAAAAAGAATTAAAATTTTAAATATGAAATTCCTAGTATCTACCGTTTTCAAAATAAGGGCCAAAGTTAAAATTGGGTTTTTTAGGTAAAAGTGGGTCAAACTCCATGGTTTAAGTCAAAGGGTTAAAGTTCTTGGTATGAAATAAAAGGTCTTGTCACAAGGATTAAATACGTGAAGCATGAAACCCCTATTCCTAGCCTTTCAAAAATTATGGTCAAGGTTGTTTTTTAAGAAGTTCAAACTCCAAGATCAATGTCAAAGGGTCAAGGTTTTTTGTATCCAATGAAGCGTCTTTTCACAAGGATAACATATGTGAAGGTTGAAAGTCCTAGCACTTACTTTTTAAAAGTTATAGCCGAGGATAAAGTTTTTTCTTAAGTACAGTAATCTCCAAGGTCTTGCTCAATAGGTCACGTTTGTTTGTATCCAATGAAAGGTCTTTCTACAAAAAAGGGATATGTCAAGTATAAATTTCCTGGTATCTACTGTTCAAAAGATATGGCCAAAGTAAAAGTTCAAAATTTTTGTGTAAAATGGGTCAAACTCGAAAGTCAAGGTCAAAATGTCAAAGTCGGAGGTTATCAAAGTAAGGTCTTTTCACAAGAAAAACACGTGAAATATGAATGTCATAGGTCCACTAAATAAAAGGTAATGGGCAAGGTTAAATTTTTTTGCTGACAAACAGACAAATAGACAGACAGACAGACAGATGGACAAGACAAAAACTATATACTCCCGAAACTTGAACATTTGAACATTTAAAACATATAATAGAATAATGTCACTGAAGTGTCAATTAACAATAAATGAAGGTCGTAAAAGCTCTCATAGTGTTTGGAAAGAAAAAGTTATTTTTATTTTATTTGAATTCATGTTTTCATTTTTTTATCTATCGGCTGAGTCTCTTGACTCAAAACATGAAAAATCAATACAGTTAGGAATGTGAAATATATTCAACTCTTTTTTAAAGGAAACACAAAGTCAAATTTTCTTTCTTTTACTTTTCCATTTGATCAACGAAAAAGTAAAAATGGGGTGAACTTCATTTTAAACCAAAACTTAAATCAATGCAAAGTTAAAAAAAAAAATAAGGATATTCACTGTAAAGATCGTTCGATATTTCTTTAATTTTTTTTTCTTTCGCTTTGTTACTGAGAACAATGTAATAATTAACTTGTGAGTACCTTAACGTCATGTTAGATATATGCATAAATTAAATAATCTGTATGACTGCTACTTCCCCTCCTTCGTCAAATTGGTTTATTGCCCTCTGAAATCAACCGCTCCAAATGGATATCCTATCCAAACGACTAGCTACAGTAAATATTATGTTCTGTCTTTTAAAAAAAAAGGTATTACTATATTGGATACAAAACGCAGTATACAAAGAAACCATTATAACATTGAGTCTATAATGGGTACTTAATCTTATTTAACAGTTAATAGTGTTAAATTGTGCTCAAGGCAATGAAATAATACTGTTTTATCGAGAAAAAAAACTTTATAATTGAAACCCTCTGATCAATACAACCCATTACTTCAAATGAAACGTTTTTGTTAACAAGATATTCTAAATGCATGAAAAGTCAACATAGTTAGGAATGTGAAATATATTCAACTCTTTTTTAAAGGAAACACGGAGCAACTTCTTCCGTTTCCTGACAACTAGGGAATAAATCAAATATGCAGGTGATAAGGGTTATCCGCTACATAAAGAAGGGAAATTACCGATTAAAGAGTTAACGTAATCAAATTTTTCATAGAGATTATTGTTAGGTTGTTAAGATGCATGTGATATTATCGTCTTTTTCTATGATTGGAAATACATGTAAAAATTGTTTATTCATGTACTAATCTTGTCCTTCATCTTTACTTTTCCAAACAAATTCATGCATTGATTTCAGAGTCTGCTTAAAAAAATCAATGAGAAACAAAACATAAATCAAAAAATCAATTAGAAAGAAAAAAATGAAAGAGACGGCGGTGTTTTCAGAATTGAAGAGATATATAATGAGAAAAATAAGTTCTCTCTGTGTCTGTCGTTTTGTTATGTATTGTTATGTTTTGATTTTTTTTCGAAGATAGAATAAAATAGTTTTTATTCTTTTACTCTGGAGTTCTAATTACACGTCTGAAAGCATTTGTCGTCGTGAATATAAACATGGTAGACTCCAGTACCGGAAAAACAATACTTGAGTTTTATTGTTTAATAATACAAGTATTATTGTCCATTTTTTAATAACTGTAAAACTGTTATATTATGAATATAAAACCATTTTAGAAAACGGTTACTGACTTTTGAATTCGGTATTCTCGTAACTATACGGACTTGATCAGGTATTGGTTTACCTTGGCCTTTGGCCTTGTTCAACCAATACCCGACCAGGTCTGTATAGTCACGAGAAGACCTCATCAACAGTTAATAATTGTAGATTAACTTTACAGATGGTCAAAAGATCAAAAGTGTTGCAATTGGTACTAAAAAGAAGATTATGTTAAGAAAAAAGGCATTTAAAAAACGTGATAGCAAAAAAGTAGATTATTATTTACTCAACGTCATGACGTCAAAAATTCTGAGATCTAAAGAAGGGTAAAAAAAATCAATGTAACAAAAAACAACAAACAAAAAAAAAACATGTAAAATAACAACAGTTTTGTCAAAATTTAATCAACGTTTAATAAAAGTAAAACAAAATTCAAATTTTTATAATTGTGTGAAATGTTGAATCTCATGTATACTTCTTGTCATAGGAAATACACATGTGAAACTTGAAAACTTAAGTAACTGTTATAAACTATCAAAAGTTTTGACAATGGCAAAAGTATTTTGGGGTTCAGCAAAAAGACGTCAGAACAAAAAATGATATGCCGGTGAAAATCGTCTCCTGCTATGATATAAATACATGTGCATTACTCCTCTACCTCCTTCTCTTTTTCTTTCTATCATATACTTAGAGCAACACAAAAAACTAGTGTCAAATTGATTAATAAATAATGAAAAATAGATGCAGATTTAGAAAGTATGTTATTGAACTACAATGATAAAGAAAATTATATAAATTGAATGGATGAACATTTTTACACAAGCAAATGCAATTATAATTCAAATTTAATAGAAGCCTTACTTTAATGCCAATTTCGAAATCAATGTTTTGAGTAAACATTTTCAGAAAATGTTAAGTTAAATTCATAAGTTAAAAAGTCGTCCAATCTTGACGTATGTTCACTTGCTCATGAGATCATCATAATGAGAACTTGACTTAATTGTCCAAGATTTTGATATTCTGCATTATTTTCCACTCCATCATATTTAGTATTTGCATATACTTTTGAATTCAGTTAGTCTGTGTCCTGCTTTTTTTTTCTCAGAAATGTTTTGTCCAATATTTCTGAAATATTGAAGTATACAATGCAAGAGAATGAAATAATAATTATTAAAAAATGCCAATGAATATTATATGTATTCGTTTCTAATAAAGAGATCTATTAAAACTCACCTTACAATCAGAAAGATGTTTGGAAGAATACTTAAAAACAGGATTGTAATAACTCCGTACAGAGGTTAACATATGTCTGGTTTTGAATAGTTCTCTGAAGTGTGATTTATTTCTTTAAAGAAAAAAAGGAAAATTTTAAATTATTTGCCCTACACTTTCTAGTAATTTTTCAATTACATGTTCCTTATAAATAATAATGATAAGATTCCGCCAAAACATTGCTTACGTATTTTCGACTCGGAGTTAAACAAGGACAAAGAAGAGTAGAAAAAAATACAATATTTATATAACTATAATATTATATTAAATCTTTTATTGTATATTGTTTAACGTCCCATTTAACATGATGCATAAATGCAAATGGAAATTTTAGATATGCCCCCCCCCCCCCAAAAAAAAAATAATAAATCCATATCAGCATGGAATAAATACATGTATATAGGTACCGGTACTAAAGATTTGTTTTTGTACAAATTGTAAATAGTTTAATCAATATACTGTATTTTGAATTTTATTTTGCTTCCAAAGTATGTACGGAGGAGGAGTTGGATTAAAGGATTAAGTATGTGTTTTATTTCGTCGTCACAAAAGATGAAAACACCGGTACTTTGATACCAATGTCATATTGACTCTTGCAAAGACTAGATTCTTACTAGAGGTTTATGCATATATTTTTAAATATAATTCACATCTCAGAAAGGCAAGGAATTAAAAGAAAATATTGTAAATATACCACGTCAAGACTGGTTACACAATCTTACTCCATAAACAGTTGCGGTTTTGAAACATATTTAAAAATAATCATAATTCAGTGCTTGCATATCATGATGTGAGTACACCTTGAAAGATACGAAATGAGAAAGCCATTCCTTACCAGAAGGTTTGTCATCAGTAAGATTGCTTCTGATTCCCTTTATAGACGACCCGTTGTTTGAAAAAACAAATTAAGTTCAAACACCCTGCACTACAAAGCTGTTCACCTTCTGCTTCATTATTATG
>NW_026923479.1:0-21999 GCF_032062105.1 Saccostrea cuccullata | reverse complement strand
ACACTCACCGGCAAGTGGTGGCGTCTCCTATCCATACTTTTGCAGTTTATAAATTTTTCATTGATTAACAGATAGCAAGTATCACCTGATAAAAAATACTTGGAAAAATATTTGAATTGAGAAAATAATTTTTGAAAATGCATTATATTTTCAGAAAATGCACCTAATTAATTCCGTGCTTTTAGTGAAAACCATCACTGCAGAAATAAAATATGTTTATCAATGAAGGGCAAGTTGGACTTGGATAGCCTCTGGTATGGAATCCGGATAGGGCCACGCAGTTCACTATCGCATCATCGTACCATCGAGATTTGAGTCGATGGTGCGATGACGCGATAATGCGATGACAATGAAGCGAAGGTGCGATAACGATGAAGCGATGGCGCGATAGCGCGATGACGATGATGCGATAGCGCGACGACGATGATGCGATGGAGCGATAATGCGATGGCACGATAGCGATGATGCGTTGGTGCGATAGCGATGGCGCGACATTGATGATGCGATGCTATATCGTGCCATCGTTATTGCTTTATCGCGCTATCGACATCGTGTCATCGCACCATCGCTCTATCGACTATATGAATAGGATGGCATTCTCAGCAGGTAGTTAATTCGAGCAAAGATTTGATTGCCCAGTGATAATTAACTGATTTTAATTTTGTATTTGATAATCATATTTTAAATAACAAACACGAAGTACCAAGAGGAGAGAGGGAGGAAGACTTTTGTCCTTTGTTTGCTTTAAATTTTCTTGATTGTGAATACTGTATTTAACGGTGCTAAAATTTCACGCTTTCTCAGAAAGTACAATAGCGATGGGTTTAATTTCACCAGGGACCTATATACTAGTATATAGGTCCCTGATTTAACGATGCAAGAAATTAATTTAAATTTCGTATAAGCATTTACTTGTTTTAATAGTTAATGAAAGCATTCACGATGGTTTTTATTTTGCGGAAAAAAAAAATGAATCGCGAACATAGTGAAAGTAAAACCATAGTACTTATTACCCAATCAACAGTATAAATCCCCCCTCCCCGTTTAGAAACCAAAATCTAGATCACGCGGATTTCGATTTCTTTTACATCATTCACAACATGAGTGTATTGTTAACTTTATCTTGATTATCAAACTATATTTTAACAATCTTCTAACTTGTTATATGTCTGGCAATAAAGACATGGTTAATTTTTATGCCAAGTGAAGTTAATTCCCCAGTAAGATCTATTTCCGATATGTATTCTGTTCGTACTTTCACAATCTGACGCCATTTCTCTTCTCAATGGCGCATGCGCAAAAGAGTCGATAGCACGATAGTGCGACAATGCGATGACGATAGAGCACTGATGATGACACGATAGAGCATCGCTTCATCGTTATCGCGTTATCGTATCATCGCTATCGCACCATCGCTATCGTGCCATCGCCTTATCGCTTCATCGTCATCGCAGTATCGCGCCATCGTCATCGCGCTATCGCACCATCGCTTCATCGTCATCGCATTATCGCGTCATTGCACCATCGACTCAAACCTTGATGGTGCGATGATGCGATAGTGAACTGCCTGGCCCTATCCGGATTCCATACTCTGGAGTATTCTTTTCCCTGTTTATTTTGTCCAAATGTTAAGACTTGAAAGCAAAAGTACATTGCAATTGACGTATTTTACAGGGGTCTTGTCTTTATACATGTCATGCTTTCAATAACAGCCTTTCAGAGACCATTCACGTCCAACTTGCCCTTCGATGATAAACATATATTATTTCTGCAATGATGGTTTTCACAAAAAGGACAGCATTAAACAGGTGCATTTCTCCTTAAATATGCACATTTTCTGATACAATTTTTCTTAAAAAATATCTTTTTTAAAATATGTTTTATCAATTGATACTTTCTATCTATTAATAAATGATATATTTATAAACTGTAAACATTTTGACTTTAGACCACACATAGTTTTGGAGCTATTGTAAAAATAATTTTTTAGAGATGTTGACCTCTGACGAAGCCTTAAGAATTATACACTCGTATGGATAGGAGACGCCACTGCTTGCCGGTGAGTGTTGCAAATTTATACCTAAGCTCAACCCTTAGGGCTATTGAGTATTGAAGGATCTTTTTCGTGACAACTACGCTAACAAAACTTTCTTTGCACATAAAAAAAATACAAGAGCTAAATTATTCAAATCTACAGTAGCCGTGTAAATGTTCAGAATATCAATCTAATTACTATGGAAAAGTGCCTTTCATACGTTATATGTGACTGTCATAAAGTCTTAACAAAAAACTAATAATCTGCGGTTAACACAATAATCCATCCTAAATTGTTTGTATTTTCCGGATGTTTGGGGTGGACTAAACTGTAATCAGTTGCAGCCGATCAAAAATGACATCAACAGATATTAAATTATCTTTCGGTCAAGGATAATGATTAAATTATCTGATCCAATAATCGAAGCACTTTCAACTTAAACAGCTTTAGACTAACTGTTGAGGGAATCAAAGAAATGACAGTGGTGGGATCACTCTGTAATAGGTCGAGACTGTCTACATATATCCTAAGGATAGTTAAACCAACCTTTTTTTAGGAATCGGTAATACATCTTAAAATCTGTAACCTGAATGTCTGTCAGATAAAGTGGAAGAGGTTTGTAAGATTTTTATGCCTCCGTAAACGAAGTTTCGGGGGCATATAGTTTTTGTCGTGTCTGTCTGTCTGTCTGTCTGTCTGTCTCTCTGTCTGTTTGTCCGCAAAAACTTTAACCTTGCCCATAACTTTTGATTTAGCGGAGCTATGACTTTCATATTTCATATGTGTATTCCTTGTGACAAGACCTTTCTTTGGGTACCACCAAATTTGACCTTTTGACCTTGGAGTTTGACCCACTTTTACATAAAAATTTTAAAATTTTACTTTGGCCATATCTTTTGAACAGTAGATACCAGGACATTTATACTTCACATATGTAATGATTGTTAAAAGACCTTTCACTGGATACCAACAACTTTCACCCTTTGACCTTGACCTTGTAGATTTCCTTACTTGTGAAAAAACTTTAACCTTGGCCATAACTTTTGTACGGTAAAGGATGGGGCTTTCATACTTCATACATGTAATCCTTGTGAGAAGACCCTTCACTGAATACCAAGAACTTTGACCCTTTGACCTTGACCTTGGAGTTTGACCTATTTTTTAAGAAATTGAACGTTGACCATACCTTCTGAACGGTTAGGGCTAGGGCTTTCATGCTCTACAAAAGTATTTTATGTGGCAAGACCTTTCATTTGATACTAATTACACTGACCTTTTGACCTTGACCTTGGAGATTTTTTTTAATTATTTAAAAAAACTTTAACATTAGCTTACTTTCAAATTTCACAATTGTTTTCCAGTGAGAATACCCTACTTTTGGTACCAATTAATTAAATTTGCATTTAAGAAACGCTTAATCTTTGCTATGTTGGCATACGGGGGCATCAGTGTTTTACAAACACATCTTGTTTTTTAATAAAAATTAGTGCAAAAAAAAAAAGAAAAGAAAGAAAGAAAGAAAAGAAAACGATACAAAGTTGAATATCTAAACTCCAGTGAAAACTTTCAAGTTCTTTATAATTAAAAAATTCAATAATAACGTCATTTAATTCTAAATAAGACAAAAATATATATCATCACTGTAATGTTTCTATTAGTCAAACTCAAGACATGTCGTGCTGCATGCTTTTTTTATTCTGCCCCAGAGTTACATTTTAGACTAAACATTAACAACCTGATATAAACGGAATCGGATAAAAACGGATTACATGTACATATCATTACATCTTTCCCCTTTTAAAGATAAAATGTACAAAATAAACTTTTACTGTTAATTTAGATAGAAAATTTCAAATTCATAATTTACTGAAAGTTAGAGATATAGAGTATAACATATTTACATAATATATACAGTCAATCATGAATTCATCTTTCAATATACCGGTAAGTTCTCAAATTTTATAACATTGGGGATTATTATGCCCCTCACACAATTACATCACTTGGGGATTATTATGCCCCTCACATAATCACATCACACATAATCCTGGAATCTTTTAGGTCGTCTGACCTCACGTCCGGATCGCGTTTTATACGTTTCTGCTCGTATCGGCTGATTCGGCTCTAACAATTGTTCTGGCACACTTTTCTCGAGTACTGGCTGCACGGGTACTTCTGTCTCACTGAAGTCATCTAGGTCATCATGTTCTGAGATAGCTTTTCGAAAACTCGTTTCCTCTGATTTGATGACGTCTCTGCGATTTCGACGAAATTTATCACCATTTAAGTTTTCTACATTGTACGATCGATCATGAACTTTATCTTTCACGTATCCTGGCATCCAATGTCCTCTGTGTTGGAATCGAACTGTATTTCCCGGTTTCAAATACGGAAGATCTTTCTGTCCACTGTTGAAATACTTCTTCTGTTGATCCTGTGAGTTTCTTCTTTTTTCATAAGTTTTCTCGGCTGGAATGACTTTAGGTCTGAGTTGTTCTTTGGTAATGGGTAGAATAGATCTGAGTTGTCTGCTCATTAGTAGTTGTGCTGGTGAATCAACATCTGACGGCGTGTTCCTGTATTCTAGTAGACTGATGTAAGGATCCCGTCCATCGACTCTGGCTTTTTCCAACATACGTTTTGCTGTTTGGACAGTTTTTTCTGCTAAACCATTCCCTTGTGGATAGTACGGGCTTGATGTTATGTGCTTGAATGCCCATTTGTTTGCGAAATCCTTGAATTCTCTGGATGTATATTGCGGTCCATTGTCGCTGATTACTTTAAATGGTATGCCATGTCGGGCAAATGCAGATTTCATATGAATGATGACAGTTTTACTCCTAGTATTTTCAAGTTTAGCGATTTCAAAGAATTTGGAGTAGTAATCCACGATAACCAAATAGTCTTCATTGTTAAGTGTGAATAGATCAGTTCCGACAAGCTGCCATGGTCCATTTGGTATGGGGTTGGTCTTAATGTTTCTTTTGTATTCTTCTTTCTGAAGTCCATGCATGTGTTGCATTTGGATATCATTGAGGCAATGTCTGCATTCATTCCGATCCAATAATCTACAGTCCTTGCACGAGCCTTTGTTTTTTCAATACCGAAGTGTCCTACATGAAGGTATCTAAGGATTTCTGGTTGTAGAACTTCTGGAATGACGATTCTTTCGTTAATCATAACAATTCCATCCACAGATGTTAACTCAGATTTCATCCTCCAAAATTCTTGTAATGGTTTGGACAGCTGATTCCTGTATTCTGGCCAACCATTTTCAATATGATGAATCACTTCCCTGAGAATTGTGTCATTCCTGGTTTCGTTTTTGATATCTTGTAGAATATCCTTAGCTATAGGAATCCCCTCAAAAAACACAGAATTCACATAAGCTTCAATTTCATCATCTATCTCATCTTTCTGTTTTTTCACTGTAGGTAGATGAGCACGAGACAGTGTGTCCGCTATTATCAAATCTTTTCCCGGAGTGTATTTGAATTCAAAGCAATATTTCTGTAGGCGAAGTAGTAGTCTTTGTAGCCTCGGTGGAGCTTGAACCAGTGACTTCTTGAGAATGTTCTCCAGCGGCTTGTGGTCATTTTCAACAACAACGTTTACTCCATAAGTATACTGGTGGAATCTTTCTAGACCAAAAGTAACAGCTAACAGTTCTTTTTCTATCTGAGCATAACGTTTTTCAGTCTCTGTTAACGCTCTAGACGCATAAGCAACTGGTTTTTTGTCCTGTATAAGCACTGCACCTAGTCCACATTTTGAAGCATCCACACTAACGCATATAGGTTTTTTCACATTGAAAAAAGTAAGAACTGGTTCCTTGGACAAAATTTCCTTGATAGCCTTGAACGCATCCTCCTGTGGTTTCTCCCAGATAAACATATTTTCACTTCTGAGTAAGCTTCGGATTGGTTCATTTATGACTGACATGTTTGGAATGAATTTGGCAAGATAATTCACAGTTCCTAACAGACGCTCGACTCCTTTCTTATCCGTTGGCGGTGGCATGTTGATAATTGGTTCGACTTTCTCTCGGTCAGGTTTTACTCCTTCCTTGGAGATCACATGTCCTATGTAAACAATCTCTGTCTTGTTGAACTGACATTTGTCCTTATTTAGGGTAAGGTTAATTTCCATGCATTTCTGTAGTACGGCTTTTAGTCGTCTGTTGTGTTCCTCTTTATTTCTCCCCCACACAAGTATGTCGTCTATGTCCACTTCAACACCTTCAATACTGTCAAAATGTTGAGCAATCCTCTTCTGAAAAACTTCCTGTGCACTCTTTATGCCAAAAGGCATGCGTCTGAAACAGTATCGTCCATATGGTGTATGAAATGTTGTAAGAAGTTGACTAGCCTCATCTAGTGGTATTTGCCAGTATCCACTATTTGCATCAAGTTTGCTGAAAATTGTGGCTCCGGATAATCTGGTTGTGATGTCCTCAATGGTAGGTAACTGAAAATGTTCACGTTTGATGGCTTCATTCAAGTCACGAGGATCCAGACATATGCGTAATTTTCCTGTTTTGGATTTTTCAGCGATCACAAGAGAATTAATCCAATCAGTTGGTTGGTCAACTTTCTTGATCACTTCCTTGGCTTCCATATCATCTAGAGTTTTCTTGAGTTCCTCACGGAATGCTACTGGTATTTGTCTAGGACTATGAACAACAGGTGGTACGCTACTGTCAACACGAATGGTATAAGGTTCCTTCAAACACCCTAATCCTGTGAAAACACTTGGAAATTCATCAGTAGGTGAAAAATCACTCTGTAGTTTTTCTGTAGCTAGTGTCACTTTGATCAGACCAAGTTCACAACAACTCTTGTATCCTAATACTGATGGTTGATTTGCGTGTGTAACGTAACATTCAAGTTGTTGATCTTTGTATGGAAGAACACACTTTCCCGCTATAGGTATGGAATCACCTGAGTAACTCGTAAGTTTCACATTAGTTTTGGTGAGTGTGCTGTTTAGTTTCTTGAAGATTTTCTCTGTGATATTCACTTGAGAGCCTGTGTCCAACTTGAACTTGATAGGAATGTTGTTTATTTCCAAACTTGAGTAGATTTCATCTTGACTGTTTCCACTTGAAATAGCACCAATAAAGAACTTCTCACTTGTCTCACAGCTGTTTGTCATTTCATCTGTTTCTAGTTCATTTGAATGAATAGACTTAGTCCTGCACTTTGATGCAAAATGTCCTAACTTGTGACATCTATTACATTTTTTCCCGAATGCCGGACATTTTCCTTTCTCATGCTGGCTTCCACATTTTCCACATGTAAAGGATTTTGTGTTGATAGGTTTACTTGACACACTTTGCTTCTTGGGTTGATACACATTTCCCTTCATATATTTCTGGGTTGACGGAAATTTGTTTCCTACTGACGCTTTGACAGACTGTTTATATTTCACAGCATCCACATGTTCCTCATGTTGTAGATCTTTTAATCTATTCTGTGACTCTTCATTAGCACGACACATACTTAAAGCTTTCTGTAATGTGAGTTCATTATCTCTGAGTAATCTTTCTTTGACTTTCTCTGAATAAACTCCACATACAATTCTGTCTCTTAGCATTTCATCTTCCAATGCACCAAATTTACAGTTTTTGGAAATTATTTTCAAGTCTGTGACATATTGGTCAATGGTTTCTATTTTACCTTGAACTCTGGTGTGAAACCTATGTCTCCAAACTGTAATATTTTCTCTAGGAGCACAGTAGTCTTTGAACTTCGTAAAAAGTGTATCAATCTTATCAATATCTTCATCTGGTATTGTCATAGTGTTAAATATTTCTCTGCCTTCTTGACCAAGGATATAGAGAAAAGCACTACACTTATCTTTTTCGTTTCTCTCATGCATGGCAATGTTCAGGTACAATTTCATCGTTTGTTCCCACTTTCTCCATCTCTCCGGTAAATTCCCGTCTGTAGTAGAGAAGTCTAACTCTGGTGGAGGACGAATGTGTTCCATTTCTTTTCCTTCTGACACCATGTAATGTTTCTATTAGTCAAACTCAAGACATGTCGTGCTGCATGCTTTTTTTATTCTGCCCCAGAGTTACATTTTAGACTAAACATTAACAACCTGATATAAACGGAATCGGATAAAAACGGATTACATGTACATATCATTACAATCACAGCTTCAAAGTTTTGTTTTAAGCTTCCTTAATTAAGGCCATCTTTAAAATAATGTTTGCTTGTCTTCACCCGACTCAGGGGAAAATTATTGGGTCGGTAAGTAGGTGGGGAATTATTTTTTCCACAAAATTTCAACGTATTTGTTGACGGGATAAGAGGTATAAAAAGAGAAAAAATGAGTCCTGGTCCAGAATCATGAAGCCTGTTAAGTCAAAATATTCATGTTGTATTTAAATGGTTTCGAAGTCAAGCAGATCAAAATTACAATATGTTTCATTATTTATTTATAAAATTGCTGTTATTTGAAAATTTTGAGATTAATTCAGTAAGATTAAATCGCATTTTACAAGCGATGGAAAATTTGACTTAAGTCTTAGTTTCATGATCCTGGGGCCTGGAATGTAAAAAAAAAGTTTTGAATCGGGCCATTTATAGTCGGTCGGGAGAGGGCAACCAAACAATTTTTTGAACGATGGCTTAAGGAGGCTGGGGGGTCAATAAATTAACCACCAGATTTAACTTATTTGTTTAGATATGGTATCTTAAGCTGTCAACTATCATTTAGCAAAGAAAAAACTCATACATTTTAGTTTCAAAATTTGATCATTTTGTATATCTTTATATGGAGCTCTTCTTATAAAGGAGATCGAAATAGTCTGAAAATGGCTGCCACCCCCAGCCTCTTTAAGTAGCTATCTTTATGATCTTTATGATCCTAGTTTAATAAACAAACCTTTTAATACTTTTTTCCTTTATGAAAGCATTATTAACTTTTAATTATTTCCTAGGATGTTACTGATTATTCGAAAACCACATTTAAAGTGCAGCGTGTTTCTAGCATTGACAAAAATGTTCACTGCATGCATCTGTAATGAAATGTAAGCATCCCGTGTTGAAAGATATTTCAATCAACGATTATCTTTGAATGTTAATTGCAACATTAATAAAAATTAATCCCATAATCTACAACAAAAGGGTTGCAATGGCCTGAGCCCAGGCATAATACAAGTTTATGACAGAAGAATATTTATCTGCACTTTTAGGAAGTGTTTTATATAATGCAGATTCCGATATCAATGAAAGTTACTCCAGCATGGAAATTGTAATTAAGCGCCAGGATAAGTATCCAATGGTAACATGACCATCCTTCCCGTTAGCTAGCAGATACCAGTTATAAAATTATTTGTGACATAGATTTCATGTTGTTGATATTCTCTCTACGAAGAAGTGTTAATAATTATGTGAATTCGTACCATCAGGGTAAAAGTTGTTCGCTTTTTTTACGGATTGAAGCCGGATGCACTTGCGACTTTCTTGTCCAGTTATATCCATTACAATTGGCTTTGTTATTTTCATATATCTCTGATCTAAATGTTGAGATGAATCTCTGAATCGAAGCTATAAGGCGAAACATGGAATAAATAGATACCAACTCCATGAATAATAAAACATGGAGATAACGAACCGCAATCCAGCTCAAAAGTTCACAGAAACTTTACAAATCGTGAGCAGAGCAAACATCCAAAAACATCAGATGGGGATAAGGTACCAAAGAGAGGCGTAAACGGCCAAACCGACCATGATTGGCAAACAGAAAAAATCTGTAGACAAGTTGTGTGAACGTCAGTCAGCATTTTAAAGTAGAAAGTATTTATTATCTGAAGTGGGCTAAAACATGAACAGAAATTTTATGGAAGATATGAACATCAAATCGAAATAATAATTGACAAGTAACAAAACTTAGTATCTACCGTATATATTATTATACCCCCTGCTTGAAAAGTGGGAGGGTATACTGTAATCGGTATGTCCGTCCGTCTGTCTGTTACGCTTTTGGGGTACCCATCTCTTATCCGCAACTCCTCTTATACCACTGAGTGAAATTTAATGAAACTTTCACAGAATCTTTATTACATATTGCCATTGTGCATCTCATATTTTACCTTTTGATCCGACTCATATTTTAGGTTTTATATGGACTTTGCCATTATAACTATATGGGAGGCGGAGGGTATCATTTAGTGAGCTCATTGCTCACAGTACCTCTAGTTTTTTTTAATTTTAGCTCACCTGAGCTGAAACTTCAAGTGAGCTTTTCTGGTCACATTTTGTCTGTAATACGTCTGTCCGTCTGTAAAATTTTTACATTTTCGACTTCTTCTCCAGAACCACTTGGCCAATTTCAACCAAACTTGCTAAAAGCATCCTTGGGTAAAAGGGATTCAAGTTTGTTCAAATAAAGGGCCACGCCCAAATTCAAGGGGATATAATTGAGAATTAGTGAAAATTTGGTGGCATGTTTAAAAAATTGTCATATTAAGAAACACTGTGCCAGGAAAGATGAAACTTATGGGAAGCATCCTCAGATAGTGTAGATTCAAATTTGTTCAAATCGTGACCCCCGGGGGTAGGGCGGGGCAACGAGGGACGATTTAAGTTATATAGAGGAAACTTTTTTTCAGGACACAGGAAAGCCATGATTAATTATATTTACATGAAAGCATCCTCAGGAAGTGTAGATTTAATTTTGTTCCAATCATCACGACCGCGGCTAGGGCGGGGCAACAAGGGACGATCAAAGTTTTACAAAGAAATATATAGGAAAAAATCTTTAAAAATCTTCTTCTCAAGAACCAGTGTGCCAGAAAAGCTGAAACTTAAATGGAAGCATCCTCAAGTAATGTAGATTCAAATTTGTTCAAATCGTGACCTCCGGGGGTAGGGCGGGGCCACAAAGGACGATCAAAGTTTTACATAGAAATATAAGGAAAAATCTCAAGAACAGCAAAGCCATGATTGGTCATATTTATATGAAAGCATCCACAGGTAGTGTGGATTAAAGTTTGTTCAAATCATGACTCCCCGGGGGTAGGGCGGGGCCACGAAGGACGATCAAAGTTTTACATAGAAATATATAGGGAAAATCTTTAAAAAATCTTCTCAAGAACAGCAAAGCCATATTAGGTCATACTTACATGGAAGCATCCCTAGGTATATGTTGTATCAAGTTTGTTCAAATCATGACCCCCGGGAGTAGGGCGGGGCCACGAGGGACGATCAAAGTTTAACATAGAAATATATAGGAACAATCTTTAACCAGAAGTCTCTGTCGAGACTGAAGCTCTACTGGTTTGTACTTATAGCAAAGGAAGAGAAAAGTACTTAAGCAGTTGGAAATTGAAACTTTTCAACAGCAATAAATAGAATAATGATCCTTGATTAAGTCTCTTTATGTTCTTAGTGTAGTCTACTTGCATGCCACATTTATATTATAATAAGACTAAAATTGTATTTGGAGTAACATTTTGAAAGAATTTCACAGAAATTTCTATTTTTAGTAACCACGGCAACACCGTTCATCGAAATCAAAAACCGTTACACAGAATTATGTATCTTATTGTAGTCTACTTGTGTGCCAAGTTATATTGAAATCAGACTAAAACTGTACAAGGAGTAGCATTTTGAAAGAATTTCACAGAAATTTCTATTTTTAGTAACCACGGCAACACCGTTCATCGAAATCAAAAACTGATATACAGAATTGTGTATCTTAGTGTAGTCTGCTTGTTTGCCAAGTTATATTGAAATCAGACTAAAACTGTAGAAGGAGTAGCATTTTGAAAGAATTTCACAGAAATTTCTATTTTTAGTAACCACGTCAACACCGTTCTTCGAAATCAAAAACCAATACACAGAAGACTGTAGAAGGAGTAGCATTTTGAAAGAATTTCACAGAAATTTCTTTTTTTAGTAACCACGGCAACACCGTTCATCGAAATCAAAAACCGATAAACAGAATTGTGTATCTTAGTGTAGTCTACTTGTGTGCCAAGTTATATTGAAATCAGACTAAAACTGTAGAAGGAGTAGCATTTCGAAAGAATTTCACAGAAATTTCTATTTTTAGTAACCACGGCAACACCGTTCATCGAAATCAAAAACCGATACACAGAATTATGTATCTTAGTGTAGTCTACTTGTGTGCCAAGTTATATTGAAATCAGACTAAAACTGTACAAGGAGTAGCATTTTGAAAGAATTTCACAGAAATTTCTATTTTTAGTAACCATGGCAACACCGTTCATCGAAATCAAAAACCGATAAACAGAATTGTGTATCTTAGTGTAGTCTACTTGTGTGCCAAGTTATATTGAAATCAGACTAAAACTGTAGGAGGAGTAGCATTTTAAAAGAATTTCACAGATATTTCTATTTCTAGTAACCACGGCAACACCGTTCATCGAAATCAAAAACCGATACACAGAATTATGTATCTTAGTGTAGTTTACTTGTGTGCCAAGTTATATTGAAATCAGACCAAAACTGTAGGAGGAGTAGCATTTTGAAAAATTGTTTACAGACAGACGGACGGACGGATGGACGGACAGACAGACAGACGGACGGACGACGGACGCATTACTATCGCATAAGCTCTTCTGGTCTCTGACCAGTAGAGCTAAAAATCCTCTCAAGAACAGCAAAGCCATGATTGGTCATACTTATATGGAAGCATCCTCAGGTAATGTCGATTCAAGTTTGTTCAAATCATGACCCCCGGGGACACGAGGGACGATTTAATTTATATACAGGAAACTTTTTTCCAGGACACAGGAAAGCCATGATTAATCATATTTACATGGAAGCATCCTCAGGAAGTGTAGATTTGATTTTGTTCCAATCATCACAACCGGGGGGGGGGGGGGGGGGGTGCACAGACTTTAAGGGTAAAGAAGCCATGGTTAGTCAAAGAAATATGCAGGCATCTTTGTTAGTGTAGATTCACAGGGGCGGATCCAGCAATTTTTGAAAGGGGGGGTTCCAGGGTTGTGTCCCTCTAACCCCCCCCCCTTACACACTCTCAGGCAAAGATTCACACACACATGTATGGAAAAATATAAGATTGTGGAAAATAATATCTTTGTTCTACGTCCTTTTTTCTTTGAAAAGGTACCCCCAGTCCGTATAAAAAAAATCAACACATTTAAAAAACTACTGAAGCCTTATAATTGAATGGATTTGCAGCATTTCCGAAGAGTAGAATGAATTTTCTTAAAGAATTTGAAAATCCTTTTTGGGTTGGGTATAAAACAATGAATTAAATTTTAGTTCCTTCATAAGATTTAGTTAAACCAGAAGTCTCTGTCGAGACTGTAGCTCTACTGGTTTGTACTTATCAAAAACCATTGCACACTATTTTATGTATCTTTGTGTAGTCTACTTGTGTGCCAACTTATTTTGAAATCAAACTAGAACTGTAGAAGGAGTAGCGTTTTTAAGGAATTTCACAGAAAATTCTATTTTTAGTAACCATGGTAATACCGTTAATCGAAATCAGAAACCGATGCACTATTCTATGTATCTTAGTGTAGTCTACTTGTGTGCCAAGTTATATTGAAATCAGACCAAAACTGTAGAAGGAGTAGCGTTTTTAAAGAATTTCACAGAAAATTCTATTTTTAGTAACCATGGCAACTACGTTCATCGAAATTAAAAACCAATGCACTATTCTATGTATCTTAGTGTAGTCTACTTGTGTGCCAAGTTATATTGAAATCAGACCAAAACTGTAGAAGGAGTAGCGTTTTTAAGGAATTTCACAGAAAATTCTATTTATAGTAACCATGGCAACACCATTCATCGAAATTAAAAACCGATGCACTATTCTATGTATCTTAGTGTAGTCTACTTGTGTGCCAAGTTATATTGAAATCAGACCAAAACTGTAGAAGGAGTAGCGTTTTTAAGGAATTTCACAGAAAATTCTATTTATAGTAACCATGGCAACACCATTCATCGAAATTAAAAACCGATGCACTATTCTATGTATCTTAGTGTAGTCTACTTGTGTGCCAAGTTATATTGAAATCAGACCAAAACTGTAGAAGGAGTAGCGTTTTTAAGGAATTTCACAGAAAATTCTATTTTTAGTAACCATGGCAACACCGTTCATCGAAATCAAAAACCGATGCACTATTCTATGTATCTTAGTGTAGTCTACTTGTGTGCCAAGTTATATTGAAATCAGACCAAAACTGTAGAAGGAGTAGCGTTTTTAAGGAATTTCACAGAAAATTCTATTTTTAGTAACCATGGCAACACCGTTCATCGAAATCAAAAACCGATGCACTATTCTATGTATCTTAGTGTAGTCTACTTGTGTGCCAAGTTATATTGAAATCAGACCAAAACTGTAGAAGGAGTAGCGTTTTTAAGGAATTTCACAGAAAATTCTATTTTTAGTAACCATGGCAACATCGTTCATCAAAATTAAAAACCGATGCACTATTCTATGTATCTTAGTGTAGTCTACTTGTGTGCCAAGTTATATTGAAATCAGACCAAAACTGTAGAAGGAGTAGCGTTTTTAAGGAATTTCACAGAAAATTCTATTTTTAGTAACCATGGCAACATCGTTCATCAAAATTAAAAACCGATGCACTATTCTATGTATCTTAGTGTAGTCTACTTGTGTGCCAAGTTATATTGAAATCAGACCAAAACTGTAGAAGGAGTAGCGTTTTTAAGGAATTTCACAGAAAATTCTATTTTTAGTAACCATGGCAACATCGTTCATCAAAATTAAAAACCGATGCACTATTCTATGTATCTTAGTGTAGTCTACTTGTGTGCCAAGTTATATTGAAATCAGACCAAAACTGTAGAAGGAGTAGCGTTTTTAAGGAATTTCACAGAAAATTCTATTTTTAGTAACCATGGCAACACCGTTCATCGAAATCAAAAACCGATGCACTATTCTATGTATGTTAATGTAGTCTACTTGTGTGCCAAGTAATATTGAAATCAGACTAAAATTGTAGGAGGAGTAGCGTTTTGAAAAATTGTTTACAGACAGACGGACAGACAGACGGACAGACAGACAGACAGACAGACAGACGGACGGACGCCGGACGCATTACTATCGCATAAGCTCTTCTGGTCTCTGACCAGTAGAGCTAAAAATGGCACATTCTTGTATATAGCCAACACAGCCAAATTAAGATCGCGGGAATCTAATATCAAATTTAACCTCGCATGTTACATTTCATATATAAGATATGTAAAAATAAGTAGAATGTTTTCTACCATTCACTAATAAAAAAGTAATAGTGAAGGTGAATGGAAAAACTAAATGTGTGAGAATCTATCTATTCAATACATATTTAAGTTAGACGTACAAATACTTATTCTCGGGAAACGTTTTACCCCCCTTCTTTCTCTCTCTTTCTCCACTTGGCAAAAAATAAAGGGGGGTTCCAACCCCCGGAACCCCCCCTCTGGATCCGCCAATGATTCATGTATACAAATTTGTTCAAATCCTAGTCCCCGCCCTTAGCCAGGGTGCTCAGGTGAGCCATGTGGCCGATGGGCCTCTTCTTTAAGATAATTTTGCCAAGTAAAGGTCTGATTGTGAGATGTACATTTTTTTTTTATCCTTTTAAAGAGACACCGTGACGCACAAAGCCTACGGGGAAAATTGACAAAGATAGAATTTTGCATGCTCGTGCAAATTTTGTTTAATTCCTTAAAGTATAAGGTTTCAGAAAGTACTGGTTTCTGAACCTAAAAAATCTTTTTATGGAGAAAAATACAACTAAAAAAAAATTAGTATGCCCCAGCATGAAAATATTGCTTTACTTCTTCCTCCCTATTGTATGCGTGTGCAGAAAAGTTGATTAGTTACCAAGAATTTAGATACAATCTTTTTAGAAAAGTTAGAACATATTCTCCCTTTTTGCATGCTCCTGTTGAATGTTGCTTACAAGTTTGAGCTAAAAGTAAAAATGGCATGACTTTGCCATACACGAACACAACGAAACGCTAGATACAACCTTTTGTTTTCCCGGCATTTTTATTGCCCAGTCTTTTCTTGCTTTACAGTGCAGTTTAGTGTCATATCTTCGCTTTGCTCATAATTTTGATAAAAATGTATGATAGATACCTTGAAAGAAACACATGATCATGACTCGTTATGTAACTAATAAAAATTATCATAAAACAATTGCTTTCTTATAAATCTCACATTATAGTATATATAGCATTCCTTTAAGTGCATTTTCTTCAGAAGCATCCGAGCTGAATTTAGAATATAAATGAATCTTCAAGCAAATGTAACAAATTAGGCTACATTTGATTTATAGATTGTTGTTCGTCCCATTCGAGAATTTTCCACTCGTGTAAAAGGTCTATACAATGTATTTGTCTTTGAAGGGCTTCAACTTTAAATAGAGCTATTCTAGGCATCCGTTGTAATTGGGGGTTCTTTACGATATCAATGTATACCTTGTAGTGGGAGTTTTGGGTTAAATGGTCTCATACAAAAGATTCTTGACTTTCACTTTGAAAGTCATGCGCTTGTCGAAGATTTGTAACTTTGATCGCGTTTTAGGTTTGACAATGGCGGATTGATGACATAGAAAGCTTAATATGTATGTAATGTTATCGCTGTACCAACAGGAAATACAACAGCCAGAACAACAGCACTTTCCAATAATTTTGTAGTTCACTATGGACTCCCCAAACGCATTCATTCTGATTAAGGCACAAACTTCGACAGTAAACTTGTATCAACTTTTCGGTATTTCAAAATCTAGAACTACATCATACCACCCTATACAGAACGGACTCGGTGAGCGCTGGAACAGGACTTTTTGAAATAAACATTTTAGGATCATATTAGGAACAATCAAGGAGAGCAGACTTAAAATCTAACAAAGTCCCCATTGTTCAGTCATACAACTGCGGGAAACTACAAAATTTTCACCATTTCATCTTATGTTTTGAAGAGAACCTAACATGCCAATAGACATTGAATTTGGACTAGATAAAGGAATTAACCAGAAATCAGCATTCCTTACAAAGTACATGTACATGTACATAGATAACGTGAAAAAGCGATTGAGGAAATCTTGTCAGTTGGTATCGGAGGCCGTAGGAATATGACAGCAAAGACAGAAGGACAACTACAATCTAAAGTCCAGAGGAGTTATGCTAGAAATTGGTGATAGAGTACTGGTAAAGATTTTGGTCTCGCATTAGCAAAAAACGAACTTGCAGACAGATTGGAAGAAGAACCATATCTGATAATTATATATTTAATGATAAACCAACCTAATGAAGTGATCCCAGTCTACAAAGTTTAGAGAGAAGACAGTGTCGGTCGAGTAAGGATTTTGGATAGAAATTATTGTTACCTATCGGGCATGTGTCAGCGTTTCGACCATAGGAAGATCTAAATCAGTTAACACCAATTCCACCAATGCTGAAACTTATACCTAATTAAACCTAGGTCAAGACGGAAATAATAGGGAGAAATTGACACAGTCCACTGAAGATTTTCCGACAGATACAGATGATGAAGAAGAATACAATCTACATAGCAATTACAAATGAAACACATACTATCCCACGAGCATATCGACCAGACAAAAAAGGAACCAGAATGGCTAAGAAGTTGATGGCTACCCGCGGATTTTGTCAGGTCGGTCGTGTTTAAATTTGGAGAGAAATTTAGAGACATTTGTGAGACGAAGATTTGAGATCTAGACCTTAAGACTAGACCTGGCCGTCAGTATTTACTTTATGAACATTTTTTATCCCTGGTTACAAGAGAAGCGTAAAAGTTTAGGTATGTAGACCTGTATGAAGAATCAAGTGAGTAAGTATTATTTTGGTGTTTCGTGGAATGGGCCTTGTCCAATAGACAGGTAATTAAAATAAGTTATTTTTAAGTTATGATTATATATCGTCACATTAGTTGAAATGTGACCAATGTTTTGTGTAAAAATTAATTGTACAGTGGTTTATTTGTATGATAAATATTTCAATTTAGGGAGATAACTCGTAAACTGCTACATGTATTGGTTGATTCATCTTCTGAAAACAGACAAGCACTGATCATAGATTAAAAGTACATTGTAGAATGTAAACTTGTTTCAAGATCTGTTTTTCTTCACTTGAGTTTGAATGATCGAATTAGACATACTTTCATCTCCATTGTTAATATCAATTAAAGAAATAATAAGGTGTGTCAACACAATGAGAAAAGAATAATGATTTTTTTTTTTTGACCGTTTTATCAATCACAATTTAAAAGTAACCGATTCACAAAAAACTAGTGCTAATTGTAACGGGAACCGTTACAGATGTTCCCCAAACGCTCCCCAACTCCCTTTTTGTGCCATATTCCCTGTAAGCTTCATTGAATAAGGCAAAGTATATGCATTTAAGACTTTGACAACGTTTTTCCAGAAGTATACCAAGTATATTCAAATTTTAGCATAGCACGCGTGCGCATGTGAATGCGTAAGCGTAATGACGATATCATCTTGTCTACACTATTTAGAAATCTTGATTCACTAAATATTGAAGCATTTAATCCAAAAGCATTTAAAAAATACGCTCATTCATGTGTATTTTTAATTTTACTAATTTCACGTGCACGCACGTGCATACATGTGCATGATGACTATACCTTCTTATAGGAGTTTATTATGTCTGCTTATGGTCCAAATCCCATCCTGTTTGGTTGAAAAACAAGGGAGTTACAGCCATTTAAAGTTTAAGCCAATCAAATTGCAGCGCACGTGCATGCGCATGTATTAATGAAAATTGTTATGTATCATATTGTAGGATATCTTAATGCATGCCTATGTTTAAAATTTCATAGCATTTCGTCAAAAATCGAAAAAGATATTGTGATTTTTGTATAAGCCAATCAGAGCAAAGCGCATGTCCACGCACGTGCATGCATGTGTATGATGACCATACCATCTTGTAGTAGTCCATTGTGTTTGTCTATGTTCTAAATCCCATCTTATTTGGTTGCAAAACAAGGGAGTTATAGCCATTTCAAGTTTAAGCCAATCAGATTGCAGCGCACGTGCATACGCGTGATTTCATGATTTTTTTTCTATATCATATTGTAGGATATCCTAATGCATGACAATGTTTTAAATTTCAAAGCATTTCGTCAAAAAACAAAGGTGATATAGCCATTTGAAGTTTCAGCCAATCAGATTGCAGCACACGGGCATGCGCATGCTTTCATGAAAATTCTTATACATCATGCTGTAGATCTTCAAAATGTAGGTCTATGTTCAAAATTTCAAAGGATTATGACAAGAAACAAGAAAGATATTGAGACTTTAGTTTCAGCCAATCAGAGCGAAGCGCACGTGCATGCGCGTGAGATCTTAATTTTTTGACCATGTCATTTTGTCTATTCTTCTAATATATACTTATAATATGAGTTTCAAAGCATTTCATCAATAATTTAAGTAGTTACGTCTGTATCAATTATATTGGACATTTCTTGTGTTGCACGTGCGAGCTCTTGCAATCACATGTGCATGCACATGCTTTCATGATAAATCTTATAATACAGGCTGTAGATCTCCCTAATATAAGACTATGTTCAAAATTTCAAATGATTTTATCAAAAAACAAAAAAGATATTGAGACTTTAGTTTCAGCCAATCAGAGCGAAGCGCACGTGCATGCGCGTGCGATCTTGCTATTTTGACCATGTCATCTTGTGCTTACTACTAATATATCCTTACATTATAAGTTTCAAAACATTTCGTCACAAAATAGAAAAGTTATGGTTATATCCATTTTATATTGGTCATTTTAAGTTTTGCACGTGCGCGCTCTTGCAAGCACGTGCGCGCAAAATGACCTTGATTCCGCAAATCTACATAACATGCCTACTTACCCTAAAAAGGTTTCACCTAAGTCGGATGTGTAGTTTACAAGATCACTCGCGGACAAAATTTTCCCAGGAAGAAAAATAATAATAATAATAAGAATAATAATAATAAGAAACAGAGTAAAAACAATATGTTCCCCAACTTCGTTTGGGGAACATAATAACCTTTCTTGATTTTATATACTTTGCATAAACATAGCATTTCATAGACAAGTCAGCCTAGTCGGAGAAATGAAAATATTTTTACAGATTCTATAAACAAGGTATAAAATGTTTATTTACTTTATTTTTTTTTTATTAATTAAAAGTAAATTAGCATTTAATTTGTTAAAAAAAAATATAGTACCTTTTCTACTTACACGCACCTGAAAAAAAAAACAGCCTGAAATATCTTTTACACTGCTAACTTTACCTCAACAGAAAAAAATATATCTTGAAATGAAATGCAAAGATAAAACTGGCGCCCTTTTACTTTTGGTACGAAGGAAATTATGTTTAACTAACTTTAATCAACAATTGTCAAAAATCCCCGAATCATTGCGATATTGAGATAAATGAAAGATGTCCCATCAAATGTAAGCAGTGCAATTCTAATAAATGTAGAGAATATGTCAAAATGGTAAATGTTAACTTAGCTTTTATTTCTGAAAATTTTATATAAGAGCTCAACATAAAATAATTATTTTGACATTTTGGGTTATTATTTATAATTGATTTTTCTGTAATATTTTATTCTACATTTGAAACCAACTTGAGTTTTACTGTTTTTTCAACATTATTAAAAACACATTTTAATGAAATCTGTCATAGTATGACATTTAAAAAATCTTTGATCTGACACATGAACACGAATGTTTAAACTAGAGGTACTGTGAGCAATGAGCTCACTAAATAATACCCCCCGCCTAGATCCCATATGATTATAATGGCAGAGTCCATGTTTTGCTCTGGAAAATCCAAAATATATGTCAGATCAAAAAGTGAAATAGGAGGTGCACAATGGCAATATGTAATGAAGATTCTGTGAAAGTTTCATTAAATTTCCTTCAGTGGTATGAGAGGAGTTGCGGATAAGAGATGGGTACCCCAAAGCGTAACAGACGGACGGACGGACGGAAATACCGATTACTATATACCCTCCCACTTTTCAAGCGGGGGGTATAATAATTAATTAACGATCAGTAATCAAGCACAAAGGTACTTTGAAACAAAATAAATATGGAGCATATATATACAAACACAGACCTCTAAAAACATGAAGTGGGATCAAATGCCATAGAAGAATTGGTATCTTCACTCGCCGTATGTTCCTTGTCATGAAGAAAAGTCAGTAGACAATTCGATTTGAAAACTAGAGGTACTGTGAGCGATGAGCTCACTAAATGATACCCCCCGCCTCCATATAGTTATAATGGCAAAGTCCATATTTTGCTGTGGCCGGGAAACCCAAAATATGTGTCGGATCAAAAAGTAAAATAGGAGGTGCACAATGGCAATATGTAATAAAGATTCTGTGAAAGTTTCATCAAATTTCATTCAGTGGTATGAGAGGAGTTGCGGATAAGAGATGGGTACCCCAAAGCGTAACAGACGGACGGACAGACGGACGGACGGACGTACAGACGGACGGACGGACGGACGGACGGAATTAACGATTACTATATACCCTCCCGCTTTTCAAGCGGGGGGTATAAATAAATATCGGACACAAAGTATTCAATATACAAACAATGCAAATTTCGTTCACGGCCACACAAAGTTTTCTCATAAGTTACGTTTATAAAACACACACAACATGTCTTTGATATCACGGGCGTGAAAAGTCTACAAAAAACATCCTAACGGCAAACAAGTAATTCTGCAGCTCGCAAGTTACGGGAAATTTCTTATTTAATGCAGCTCGTGACGTCACAGGATGAATACTTACACTTCTAATAATTTATTTTAGCACAAGTTAATGATGCTGGATTAATAATTGTTATGAAATCATAAAAAGTCGATGAAGCTCGGTCGGTACCCACTTTGTCGTAACTTTATAAACTGTTTCACAATCCTGTAACCGATCAAAGCTGCTCTCAAAGAAAGATGTTTGGCTA
>NW_026923478.1:0-20000 GCF_032062105.1 Saccostrea cuccullata | reverse complement strand
TGCATGTGAGATTTTTTTTGTTTATTTACTTACTCCTCGTATGTGATATGTCTCCAATTTTGCAAAAAATTTGGTTTCCATTCATGCAACCACAAGATGTCGACAAAGTTGCTTGAATTCTCCTTCCTGAATTATATACATACTTACATACATTCATAAGAAAGTTTAAATATTTTTTTTAATATATATTCTAAATTATAAACCATAAAATACATCTAGAGATAATTGTCATTATAAATCATAGAGTTAAAGTAAACAAATTGTGGTAATATTGTTCAAAAAATGTAATAATACCTGGTTTAGAGCACAAAAAGTTTGAGATAGGGTAATTACAAGCGACATCGTTCCACTGATATCCGTGAGTTTTCCAAATATGTAAACAATCACCGTCTCCATTATCATTGTTAGGTTCTCCTAAAAACAATTTTTGATTACTTTGAAAATTTAACACACTGTGAAATATGTCAAATTTAAATTTAAGAATCATTTCATAAAATATATGATGAACACATAATGATACACATGTGACACATCTTACCTTTATACCAGGTGTGAAAAGAAAATGGTTCGTCCTCATCCAACCATTCCCAACTGCCCTCCCGTTTAATATCATTTCCAGACAAATACACGCCGTGTGAACCAAGCAGATGCCCGTCTAAGAATTTATATCAAAATAAATCAGTTACAAACATTTTGTTAAATATCAGTAACATTAGAAGGGGTAGTAAACTTATCAATCGAGTCTACAACCTTTACGAATTTCTTGATCACTGATAAAGAGAGATTTCTAATAAGGTAAAAATTTCACTTCTTTCATTATGGTTAAATAATTTAATATATATCGGAGAAAACAGTTACTAGCTATAATCCCTAGCCAGAATCATTTTGGCTCATAACAACAAATAGAGCCAAACGATACCCTTCTACTGCTCATCGACGTTATACAACGTCATCTTTTTTGTCGTTTTCAATGAAAATGACAAATCTTCTCAAATTGATTTTTTTTATTAAAGCAAAATATTAAGCCATAATTTGAAATGTGAATCAATATAGCCGTTTTTAATTTAAACGTTTAGGATTTTTTCGCTCCATTGTGCAGAGAATATGACTACAGAATTATTTAGTGTGTTGTTTGCTAAATAAAAAGGATATGACAAAATTCCACGAATTTTCAGAACAACCCTCGTATTTATACAGCTTATGGCAAATAGGAATATATTTGACAAACATAGACATTTCAAATATGTGAATAAATTAGTGTTTAGACATCAATGTGTTTGTAGCCTGTCTCCGATTATCAAAATGTATAGTTCCGTGTTTTTTTAAGAATAAGTTTTAAATAGCCAATATATATATATATATATGTTTTTAAAATCTATATTAACTATTTTTACAACATACATGTAATTTGATTTCTATGATTAAATACATAATGTAGATAAATAAATGTAATAAAAGATAAATAAATTAGTTATATAATTACACTGTTTGATGATGAATCTTTGGATTCTTCTATTTGACACTACTGGAAGTGTCGATCCATGCGCTGTACAACCATCACGAGCTTGATGCCAATTTCTGGATCCAGGAAACAGTCTGTAGCATTTATCTTCGAATTTGTCCCATCCTCTGTCACAGTGAAAGGAAACAGCAATGGAATCTTTTTTCAGTAAAAGAAAAAAAAATGATAAAATTTGAAAGTGCTGCTTGATTGTCTCTACTTTTATTATAAAGCAAGGAAAATTGACTTCCACAATTTACGGAAAGCAGAGGGATAGTTTAGGGGGGAAAGTAATATTAGTCATTGTATTAAGAACCAGTCGATACTGTAGCTATACTGGTTTGTACTTATCACAAAGAAAGGGAAAAGTTACATTTGTGCATGAAACTTTGCAACAGCAATAAATAAAATAATGATCCTCGATGTAGTCTCCTTCGTTAACTAGTATGCAAAATTATACTAAAACCTAACAAAACTGTGAGAGGAGAAGCATTTTTAAAGTTTTTCACAGAATTCTATAAATAGTAGCCATAGCAAAATTGTTCATTGAAATCGAAAACTGCTATAAAGAATTATGTATCTTAGTGTATTCCATTTGTTTGCCAAGTTATTTCAAAACTAGACGCAGTTAATTTATGATAATAACTGGTTATTTAAAAGTTTATTTAACATTGTCTAGGTAGGGAACGAAAGGCATCCTACTACGATACCCCCTCCCCCTTTCAAGCGCTGACCAACACTTGCAATTTTGTCCTTCCAGAATGTTTTTTTTTTTCTTTTTATTTGATTTCTTTGAAAAAATGATATTGAAAGAAGATAAAACCCTGTCAAATGAGGCATTTTAAACGGGTTGGGGGCTGTGGCCATTTTCACACTATTTTGACCTCCTTTAGCAGAAGAGCTCTATATAAAAATATACAAAAATGATCCAATTTTAAAAGAAGAATGTATGATAGTTGACAGCTTAATTAAGAAATTATATAAAAAAAAAAATTAATTGAAATCTGGTGGTTACTCTGTTGAACGGTCAACCCCCAGCCTCCTTAAGTCATTTTAGTTTGATCCAACTTTTTTTGTGTGTTGATTGCATGCCTTTAAGTCATGTTACTGCCCCTAACATAATACTTACTGCCACTTTAACTTAAGCTTTTCTTAAAGACTATTTATTCAGGACCCCTATACAGTATAGGTTTTAATGAAAGCCTAATAAGTTATCCACTGTTAAAGTTATCGATTCTTACAAAAATTCAATATTAAAGTCATTATTACAACCATGGAATTTACGAAATGCTGGCTATAAACGACGTTGTGGATTTCCCTGAAACATCAACTAATTATTTAGAAGTCTGCCTGGGTAAAGAAAGTGATTGTACTTAGAGGCTGCTTTTGAGTACGAATGTTTACCAAAAATAAAAACCAAACGTTAATGATAGCGTAATATTGCCATATATTTAAGGAAGGCTGAAAAAGTTCAAACACCATGGGCTCTAAAACGACGGAATTTAAATGAAACAAGACAGCGCATTTTTTGTGTGAACATATTAGCAGTGATGTTATTTACTTACCGCCGACAACATTTAGAATATAAAATAAATAAAACACGAAATAATTATTCCACCACATCTTTCGAATTTATCACTTTTCACTTTCAAAAATGGTTAGCGAATTTCGATGATGTACTATAGATGATATACATATTTTTTCGGCTACTTGCTTTCCTCCAAACATATGTCAGAATTTCTCCAATCGTCTTCCTGATTGTTCTCTCAAACAACCCTCGATTTAAACACTCAAGCAAAACAATTAAGTGTCGGATAATTGCAGCATTTAGTGTTACTGTCCATCTATCGACGCTGTTACATTATCCAATAAGGAAAACTCTTTGATAAATATAGAATTCAATTCTTGTTTTATTAACTTGTTTGGCAAAAACTTAATCTATTTTAGAAATTGTTCGTGATTAAAGCATGCACTTGAGTTTCCAATCACTAAAAAGACATGGATCACATTTGCAGGTGGTAAGGGTATATTGTTACATAAGTAAGGGAAGGGAAGTTGACGATTGAAAAGTTAAAGTCGTCACGTTTATCCTGAAGCTTTAATTGAGGATTAACTGCCTAATTTTTTTGGTTTCATAATGTGATCAATCGAGTGATCATCGTCATGAAACCAAAACAATCTGACAGATATTCCTCATATTTGAATGCTCTTGGTTCCGCAATTTCACGTGGTACAAGCCCCGCTGCTGTCTCTATTTACCCCGCTCCGTACGTGATTTTTTAACCGCGTCTTTCGATGAACTAGTAGGTTTATGAAGAATTGAAGTATTTTCACTATTTGTGATAAATAAATTCTTAGGCTTCAATGCAAAATAAACATCTCAGAACTCAGTATGATTTTTCCCCCAAGGGATATGAACTAAAACATATGTATACAGTTTTGTGAAAGATAGATTTGAACGAAAATATCAATTTTAAAATCCTATGATGAAAAAATAAAAACACAAGCCATAGAAAACATCAAATGTGGGATCAGATGCGTAAGAGGAGTAAGAATCCCCCGACCTCTCAGAATATTATGTTTATCAACACTCTAAAAAAAGTTTTACTTGTTGCTTTTAAAATAAGATATTAGATTAAGAAAAACTAGTAATTATTAGTAATTCATTTAGTCAGAATAGCAAGTAAATGACTATCATTGTTAGTAATTGTAAACATAATTAGTAATAAGGATGAATTAATTTACTTATAAAATGATTTACTAAGTATCAATACTTAATAGGAATTATATTACTTAGTAAATGAAGTACTCATTTTTAGAAAATCATCATTATTACTTAATTTAGAGATAACATGCTTTCTATTAACTAGGTTTTATGAATTATTTTATTTCAGAATTTCATTTACTTAGTAATTTACTAAGTAAATGTAATTTTGAAATTAATCAAAATCTGGAATAATATTGCTTAGGAGAATACTAAGTAAATGGAATACTTATCATATTTACTAAAATCGACATTATTTCTTTCTAATTGTTTTATTATATTCAGCAATAAAACATTTAATTCCAACATCAAAAGCCTTCTAAATCGAATAATTTGTATATTTTTAAGGACCATTTTAAAAAAGGTTTAAAGTTTCAAGTACTTAATAACACATTTTAATAAGTATAACTTTTTTTTTTACATGAAGGAATATTTAGAAGAAAGATAACTCCTCCTCACAGACAATTAATATGACAATTTAGGAATTCAATCCTGATAGTAATTAAACTACCATTTTTAAGTAATTATTTGTATTGAAACTGCTCTGAATTCTCCTTGATTCAGTAAATAAATTATCGTTTAAAGTAAATCAATTGAATACAATTTAAACGAAATGTGTTTGTGAAACACTTATTAATGCCCCCCCCCCCCCATATGACAACATAGCAAAGGTTTAACTTTTCTTATATGCAGATTCAATATATTGGTATTTCTTGATATCTCAAAGGTCAAAGTCAAATGGTCAATGTTATTGGTATATAATGAAAGGTCCTGCCACAAAAAATACATATCTGAAATATGAAAGCACTAGCCCCAACCCTTCAGAAGGTATGGTCAAGTTTACCAACTTTGAAATGTAGATCAAACGCCAAGGTCAAGGACAAAGGGTCAGATTTGATGGTATCTAAAGAAAGGTCTTGTCACACGGATGAAATATGTAAAGTATGAATGCACTAACCCCAACCTTTGTAAAGTTGAGTCAAGGTTTTCTTTTTAAAAGTGGGTCAAACTCCAAGGTCAATGTCAAAGGGTCAAAGTTCTTGGTATCTAATGAATGGTCTTCTCACAGGAATTACATATATGTAAATATGAAAGCCCTATCCCTTATCGTTCAAAAGTAATGGCCAAGGTTAAAGTTTTTTCACAAGGATTGAAATCTCCAAGGTCAAGATCAAATGGTCATGGTTCTTGGTATCCAATGAAAGGTCTTTCAACAAAGAGTATCTATGTGAAGTATTAATGTCCTGGTATTTACTGTTAAAAAGATATGGCTAAAGAAAAAGTTCGGATTTGTAGAAGTGGGTCAAACTCCAAGGTCAAGGTCAAATTTGGCGATACTCAAAGATAGGTCTTGTCAAATGGAAAGGACATGTGAAATATGCAAGTCATAGCTCCGCTAAATCAAAAGTTACGGGCAAGGTTAAAGTTTTTGCGGACAAACAGAGAAACAGACAGACAGAGAGACAGACAGATGGACCAGACAAAAACTATATATCCCCGAAACTTCGTTTACGGGGGCAAAATGATATAAGTTAAATATAGGAATCAAAATAAAATTCTGATATCTTTATTCTTTTTTTATTATAGTATATATATATAGTGATTAGACTACCAGATTTAAGTAATTTGTTCTGCAGCTGCTCTGAATCCTCCTTGACGCAGTAAATAATTTATTGTTTTAAGTAAAACAATTAGATATAGCAATTTGAAAATATTTTAGTAATAGCTAGTAATTAGTGGTAAACTGTAAGTAAAAACCAAGTAATGTGTTATTACTTACATACACAAATTTAAGTAAATATAAATTACTAAGTAAAACTTTTTTTAGAGTGAAATCAACTGGGATTCATAAAAGCCAGGTACAGGTTTTTCATATAATAACAAGACTTAATACCAAATGCTCCATATCAATTATAGTTAAGAAAAACTTATTGTGTTAAGATGTATCATCCAAATCAGTTTTAAACACACAAATGCTTCATAATAAATGCTCATATTCTTAATTTAACTTGTGAATGTCACTTCGAATAATACAGTAAATGAAATCAGGAAAACAATACAATGAAAACATTTTGACGAGTAACCCATCTTTTAACCTTTTTGTGTATGTCTAAATAATGTTTTCTTTTTGCTTCCTGATTGCTTGCTATCCAAAAAAGGGTCAGTAATTAGGCACTTGCAATACTCAAGAAGGATATAAGTACTGTGAATAAAATTTAGCTTTACGATTTGATAGAAATATAAAAAAAAAAAAAGGGAAATGAAAATAATCTTCACTTCCTTGCAAAAGCATCTAAATGTGCTACTAAGTATAGTGATAAGTAGTGTCATTTTATATATATTATCACATGAGCTTTTCCATTCTGCGACTTAATTGACAAAAAAGGGTACATGGCTTTATGGTCTTAGCAATATAACACTGCAGAGTTCATCTATTAAATATATTTAATGATATTGCTAAAACCTCATTTTAAATTTAAAAAAAAAAGTAAAACACAAATATTGAACAAAAAGTGTGTTTAAGAAATCTGTAGACTTTAGAAAATCTATTTCCTAATTTGAGAAATAAACTACGAAATTTTTACTGCAAATTTTTAAATTGGTAGATGTCAAATGAAAGTTTTCTTACTTCTTCGGATTTATTTTTTTGGGGCAAACTCGTTCATACATATATTTATTTTGTTTACAAATGTCTACGTGTGTATTAATTCTAATTTCTCACTCCTCCATGGCAACTGATCCCACCTATGATGTATTGGAGGTCCGTGTTTGCTCTGCTCCTATTTTATATTGTTTTTATGGACTTTTGAACATAAAAACTATTTGTTATCTCCATATATTCCATATCTTGTGTACAATGAGAACCGTGTCTTAATTACTAAAACAAGTGAGACCATAATATATAAAACAACAGCAGGATAAACTAGTTTAACATATTGTGGGACCCGTAACTTCTATTTCATGAACAAGATTTTTTACCACAAAAAACTTCTAAGTGCTAAAAGTCTCTTCAACATGTAAGTAAACATGCATCCAGAATGAATTTGAATTACCATATCTATACTGGATTCCAAAACGTCATAAAAATCCTTAAAACAAAGATACATAGCGGGTTTTGGAAAATGTTCTACCAAGCTTATATCTTTACTCTTCACTAAATATTAACAGTGGTGAAGGAGTATTCTCTTCCAAATGTAATATGTGGAGATAACGAACGATGTTAGAGCTCAAAAGTCCAGCAAACACGCTTCATTCACACCTTTTTATCAATGCTTAGTTAGAATAATCTAACTGTGTCTCGGTACAAGCCCTCACCACAGTTAGAATACCACCCATATACTCGTAATGTAGCAAAAAATTGCAGAATCGCACCGAAACGATTTTGAATGATACAAACGGATTTGCACTGAAAATAACTTGCAAATTAATCATAACAAACCTTTTTGAGATTGCTTATGCCTTTTATCCCAAGAAAATAATCCAAATAAATACGAAAATCCAATTCATTTTCTCAACGTTTTTCTCTCGATTCAAATTACCTCCATGTTTACATTCGGAACTCTCTAGATTGTTCCTAGTAAATGCACTATGCGAGTTATCGCCCGTGTTTCTTTCTGCTACATTACGAATACACGGAACGAATTCTATCGTTAAACCGGGTCCGTAGGACAATATCATTTTAACGATAGAACATTCTATCTAATCAATGCTGAGCTAGGCCTAGAGACTTCCTAAAAAAATATCAGAAACTTTAATTTTTTTTATAATTTTTAAAATGAAAGATACCATGCATTCAAATCTGATACAGGGTTCTTTAAGTTAAGGGCATTTAATAAACCTATTGATTCATTGCTCTCATGTATATATCGTTTCATGCCCCATTCGAGATTTTTTTTTCACTCACATAGAGACATCACCATGGCTTCAAAAGTTTGCCTTTACTCGGCACATCGGGCTATTAAGCAGTGAGTGATCTTTATCATGCCAACGTCTGCATGCTGCGACACGGAGTCTCTGTTTTAAGGTCTCATTAGGCGAAGGAACAGTTGTTACTCATTTTTTTTCAGCTTAGGCCAGTCGCGGCCGAGATACGAACTCACAACCTCACGATCACAGAGTGAGCGCTTAACCGATCGCGACAGAGCTACCGTGAATTGTACTAAACCTCTTGAAAGGTGATTGAAAAAACAATTATTTTTCCAAATATCATTCTTCATAAAAATAAATTAAAAACTTTTAACCGCTTAAGTTTGCTTAACCATCGTTTTAAAATTAAAATTGTTATGTATCTTTCACTACTGGAATATGCTACACAAGAACTTTTTCATCTTTGGAGCTATGAAACAATAAATACTTGACATCGTTTTGAATCACAAACACAATTTTTGAATATTCGTTAGAAATCTACATCACATACTATAAATAAAGAAAGATATAACAATTCGATGAATAGATAAGTACAATACTTACAGTCCTGTTTCTGATTGATGAAGTTTACTGCTTAACCAGTCTTCCTTATTTTTCAAAAATGCGCGGGTGAAAAATGTCGAAAAAAGCGACAACTTGATGGTAAAAATGTTGAAAAGTGAGGAAATTGTATTATGAAAAATCACAATAAAGGGTCATCATTTTCTTTCTTTAAAAATACCTTTATCCAGGAAAAATCCTGAATTTAATAGGAGACTGAAGCCTTGTAAACAATTCATTTCCATCCAACTGTATCTTTTTCAAAATGTCACAGCATAGAAACTTGGCATTTTGTTATAATATTGAAATTTAAACGTCTTACTCGTTCTTCCAGACACTGAACCAATTTGACAGACAGATGCTCCACAGCCACACGTCAGAGAAGATATACCTCCAGACAGTCTACCTGTAGAGTCAAGTCACATTCTCAAAATAAATTACAGGGAAAACTAGAGGCACTGTGAGCGATGAGCTCACTAAATAATACCCCCGCCTCCCATATGGTTACTGGTGAAAAAGTCCATGTTTTCCTGTGGCCGGGAAACCCAAAATATGTGTCGGATCAAAAAGTAAAATAGGAGGTGCACAATGGCGATATGTAATAAAGATTCTGTGAAAGCTGCATCAAATTTCATTCAGTGGTATGAGAGGAGTTGTGGATAAGAGATGGGTACCCCAAAGCGTAACGGACGGACGGACAGACGTACAGACGGACGGAATTAACGATTAACGATAACGATTGACAATCTGCTTCCTATTATTACGAACATAATCAACAAATCCTTGGCAGAATCATCGGTACCATCATCATTTAAAGAAGCTATAGTCCGCCCACTACTTAAGAAACAAGGACTCGATGCAGAGGTATTCAAGAACTACCGCCCGGTTTCCAACCTTCCTTTCATCTCAAAGATTCTTGAAAAAGTGGTTAGTACACGAATAGAACATCATCTTGTGGCAAACAATCTACAGGATACTTACCAATCTGCATACCGAGTACACCATTCTACAGAGACAGCTCTCCTGAAGGTGCATCATGATATCGTATCAGCGCTAGATTCCAACTCATGTGCGGTTCTTTTGATGTTGGATTTGTCGGCTGCTTTTGACGTGATAGATCATTCTATCCTTCTTAATCGTCTTAAATTTTCCTATGGCATCTGTGGTGACGCCCTGCTTTGGATGGAATCTTACCTAAACAACAGGTGTCAATGAGTCGCGGTTCATTCATCCATGTCATCTAATTTTCAGCTAAAGTTCGGAGTTCCACAAGGGTCTGTCTTAGGTCCTAAGCTTTACTGCATGTTTTCAAAACCCATTGGTGAGATCTGTCGCAGACATGGAATGTCCTTTCATAGCTACGCTGATGACACTCAGGTATATATGATCATCAAACCAACAGCTACCTGGAATGCCGTAGCGGCACGGTTAGAAAGATGCATGTCAGATATCAGCGCATGGATGAAAACTAACTTGCTTAAATTAAACCAAGACAAAATAGAACTTATTGTCTTTACGCCAAAAAAAACAGATCCCGTGATTTCGCAAATTACAATTTGAATTTTGATGGTCAAATCATAAATGTATCGTCCTGTGTTAGAAATTTAGGTGTATGTTTTGATTGGTCATTAAGCATGGACGACCAGATAAGTTCTATTTCTAAACAGTGCTTCTATCAGCTGCGTAATATCGGTCGGAAACGTAAATATATTACAGAAAGCGCCTGCAAAACCTTAGTGTGCTCACTCGTCACTTCTAGATTGGATTATGGCAACGCATTGCTATACGGGTTGAGCTCCAGCTCCCTATCAAGACTAAAAAGAGTTCAAAACACTGCGGCAAGAATAATAACTAGGACCAAGAAACAAGATCACATCACCCCAGTTCTGATTTCTTTGCATTGGTTGCCAGTGGAATTCCGCATCCAGTAAAAAATATTAATAACAGTATTTAAAGCACTACAAGGGATGTCACCGTCATATATAAAGGACCTCGTTAATTTTGTATTTCCCTGCAAGATCATTGCGTTCAGAGAATTCCAGGTGTTTAGTTCAATCTCGTGCTCGAACCAAGTCATATGGAAATCGTCGTTTTGATGTTAGCGCCGCTGCACTCTGGAACAGTCTCCCATCAGGTTATGAGACATGAACAAAATCTTAATAGTTTTAAAAAGTGTCTAAAGACTCATCTCTTTAAAATGGCTTTTTATCATTGACATATAAATATTATTGAACACTTTATGTTCCTGTCTAAGCACACTTTATGGACTCTCTTTATTTTTTAATACTATTTTATGATTTGTGGCTATTTACATATATTTACATTTGCAAATGTTTTCCTTTATATAACACTACTGAAGGCAAGCGTTTTTATAACTGTATAAATACAAGTATGGGGTCAAGAGGTCATAGATGTGCGTTTTGATAAACGTTCGACGTAATTTCTCTGTGACGTCATAAAGGGTCGACGCGCGTTTAGTGGTTTACATACATGCCGTTGGGTTTGAAAAATTAACGCATTTCACACGTTAACAGTAATAATCAGGCAAAAATAAAGTATGAATAATTCACAAATGTAAATATAAGTAATAAGGTATCATTTTTTGAGTTTTATTGAGATTTAAAACGGGTTGGCACATGATCAAATCTTCCATAAAGCCCGAAGGGCCTATGGGATTTGATCACGTGACAAACCCGTTTTACATCTCAATAAAACTCAAAAAATGATACCTTATTTCTTAAGTATCTCCATTTAATAATGTACATAGTTGTGCCTGTTTTCATGATTTTTAGGGGCTAATTTTTAAATAATTTTTATAATTGTTTTCATTACTTTTATAACTTTATGTCTAATTTCAGATTCTTAATTATTATGTTCTAATTATTGTAAATTTTTATCTTTATTTTTAATGTTTAAGCGCTTTAGAGTAATTTTTAATTATATTTAGCGCTATACAAATTTTATAATAATAATAATAATAATTATTATTATTATTATTACTATATACCCTCCCGCTCTTCAAGCGGGGGTATAACAAAACATTACTTTCATGTTTATGACATATCGAGACATATTGAACTCAGTTACATATCAAATTTTCCAGACTTGTCCATTCAACGATTTGTTTCTCACGATTGTAGATCACAAACTTATTGCTACACCTTTTTTTATAGAGAGTAAATTTAATATAAAATGTGGAGGTAACAAACAGTACTATTAAATAAAAACTCAATTTAAACAACACAAATCGGCAGAGAAAACAGAGGTTTGCCAGGTCTAATACGAGGGTCATTCAATAAGTATTGCAACTTACAGCATATCATAATAAATCTTGAGGCAATTTTTTTTTCACAGTTGAAAACTACTACTAAAGAGGTCCTAAAGACAGAAAAACACCATGAGTTTTCCTACTGTCTTCGCAAAGAAATTCACTTGAAAGCAAGCATGGTCACTACACTGAGCGGAAAAATGTTTATAAATGATCTCTGCCAAGAAAATGAAAATAACAGTGTATGTGAAAACTGTGCTTTTTACATAAATCGCCGAAGAACTCATATTTAATATATGATTTTATATGTAGAAAGAAAATTATCTTTAATGCTACATATACTTTTCAGATGAATACTATAACTCAGATAGGCGGCTCATTTTCTTACAAATACCTTAGAGAAAACATGCGGTAAATGTGGCAAAGCTCTATTTTTAAATTATGTTTTTTAAATAAAAGATTTGATAAACTTGCTGGAAATATGACATAACATAGGTGCACTTTTTGTAGTCAAAAAACAAGATTAATAATCAAATAAATGTGGAATCAAAGAAAAAGTGTGATTTTGTTAAAATAAAGAGAAGCAAGTGTTCCAAACATGCTTCATTAGTTTTCGTGTATTTCGAGAGGTCCATTAGAACGTGTACATATATCCAAAGGAAGGACTAGCAATGGTCACTTTTATGTTCGAATTGCACCAATTAAAGTTAAACAGATTTCTTGCTAGGGTAGTCCAAATTTTTTTCCTGTGCCTAACAACGCAGTTGCATATTATAGGCTTAGAAAAGTAAATAAGACTTTGAAAAAAAAGTGAATAGAACTTTTCCATCGGTCATATTAGATAGATCTAAGACATTATGATATCGTTTTATTCCAAAACACATGAAAACAATCAAAGGAAGATTGTACAATCTCAAGTATATCATGGGAAACGATATCCATCAGTGTCTTTGGGGCATCCCTAAGGATGAGTATGCTGAGCTTTTCTGTGCATGGATACAAAGACATAATACATGTGTAAAGGGTAACAGGGAATGCCTTGAAGGATTGAAACTATTTAGAATATGTATTATGCACTTTTTCTTTTAGATAACATGTTGCATTATTTATTGAACGACCCTTGTATCAATAAGGTATCATTCTTGCAATCTAAGATACGGCAGGGTCTAACACATCTGTTTTGATATTTAATTTTTTACTGGACAAAGAAGCCAATGTTAATCTGACAACAAAACATTATGACAAGTATTATGACAATAGCTTTTCTTAAATTCTAATTTCGAAGAAATACAACAGATTCAATAGGTTTGATGAGAAATATTGTTAAGTAAAATTGTAAAGTTTCTTTTTTAAAATTATTTATTCAATCTTTAAATAATAATGCTAAAGGTGATATCTCCATTATATATTTCACTTTCTTAACTGTCCTTCTATGATAATATTGATTCCGCGATAATTATAATTCATGCATATTTAAAAAGTAGTAATACGTTTGAACTTGTAAGAATCAGAATTATGTATTTCGACCAGTTACATAATTTTATAATACTCTTTGCTAAAATGTATGATTTTTTATGTCGAAGTATGTTTACGTTTATTTACACGCATGTCTTACATCTTAAACAAATATGGCAACATATACATTTTTGCAATTATTACTGAAGGATATGGAGATAACGAACAGTATTCAATCTCAAAGTCCATTAAACAATATACAAAATCAGAGCAGAGCAAACACGGACCTCCGAAACATCAGAGGTGGGATCAGGTGCCATGGAGGAGTGAGAATCCCCTGCCGACCGGTCACACCCGCCGTGTGCTCGTTGTCATGATCAGGAAATAACGGAAAAAATCCGTCGTCAATTCAGTGTATAAGTAATTGACAAAAAATTGGTATGAAAAACGTCAGTCAACATTTGACTCAATGATAAATTGTATTTGCTGACAAGGTCATTGTATCGACCATAGAACTTACGAAATGATGACTTTAAACGAGACTGCTGATATTCTTGTTTCATCAACTTGCTTGTCAATAATTTACCTCGTTTAAGAAATTGTTCATACGTAGAGCATGCTTTTGCGTATCGAATCAACTGAGATATATATACTCCGTATGCAGGTGATGAAGGTATATTGCTGCACAAGTAAGGGAAGTTGACGATAGAAAAGTTAAAGTCATCATGTTTATCATATAGCTTGGTTGTTAGATTACCATTAGTGTCTTTTTCAAGTAAAATATCCAAATATGAAGCAGAAGTGTCGGACTCTGTGGTATCTTTAAGGTCTGTTTATTTGTAAATATTAATATATTGCCTTCTTTGAGCAAATGTGACATGAAAAAGGAATTTAGTATAAAATAGTCATACTTTTTGTATGATAGATATTGAAATTTAATGATATGATACCTGTTTTTGAGCATAAGTAATTAGAAATCGAACGCTGGCAATTTACATCGTTCCAATTAAATTGGTAAGTCTTCCACATATGTAAACAATGACCATATCCACCATCATTGCTTGGTTCTCCTAAAAGTAAAGTTTAGCTTCAAATCAAAATACTGGTATAATAAAATGAAATGAGCTGTTAAAGCATTGAGGTGAGATTCGGCATTCATTTTTGTAAACAATATTGAAACAGGTAGACCTTAATACCTTTTTGCCAGGTAGAGAAAGAAAACTGTTCCTCCCCATCAACCCATTCCCACGTTCCTTCTCTCTTAACATCAGTTCCCGCCAAATACACTCCAAGTGGACCCAATAGATGCCCGTCTTCAAAATCACGAGAAAAAATTTCTTAAAACAAATAATGCCATTTAAAAAAAAACTTTTTTTTAATGTACATTTGTAATAATTGAAAAAGTTTTTTTTTCTAAAGTTCTAATTATTGCGTTTACAACCATGTTTAAAATATGCAAAAAAAAGTGTCAATCACTTTCAATTATTTGTTTGTCTCCGTTTGTGGAATGAGATTTTAATAGACATTGAAATAAATGATAATGACAGTTAGAATTTATGACTAAACATGGTTTATCTGGGAAAAAAGCATTAGAAATTATTACATTTTTGGACAATGAATGATTGGATTCTTCCATTTGACACTATCGGTAGAGTTGATCCATGGGCTCTACAGCTATCACGAGCTTGATGCCAGTTCTTGGATTCACGAAACAGTCTGTAGCATTTATCTTCAAATTTGTCCCATCCTCTGTCACAATGATAGGAAACAGACACTGCATCTACTTTAAATGAAAAAAAAATTCACGGAGTTGAAACATTCTTAAAATGAAAAGTGCCAAGATAACGCCCAATGATCGAGTTGAGAAAATGTACAAACAATTAAAAAAAGTGTAGTAAGGGCATAGAGCATCGACTCCAGTTGTAAGATCAGGTGCCTAGGGGGAGAAGGCATCCCCTGTTGTACGTTCACACCTGCCGTGAGCTTAATGAATTTTACAGGTAGACGGAGCATTTTCTTCATATTCAGCATAAAAACCAAGGTTAAATGTAAAGTTAAAAAGGCAGCCAAAAACGACCCTACCTATTAAAAGAACGTTCACAAAAGCCTCCAAAAATTTTGTTAAAACTACTCACCTTTAACAGAATCTTTTTTTTTAATTTTTGTTATATTAACTTATCTCTCAATAACTTGTTTCGTTAAAAATAAGTCAGGAGACGTAAACGGCACATACAGGTGCTAGCAGAATATTAGTACATAAAAATGTTAGCGATGGAAAAGTTTAGGTCATCTCGTTTATCATACAGTTGAATTGATATTGGGCTTTATTATGAAAAATATAATTTTAAATTTAGAATGAAAATTTCAAAATATGTTGTTTTTTTTTTTGTATTCTTTTGTATAAATGGCTTTTAAAAAGTATGTTTGTTATCACAACTTGCGTTAACAATTATTTAACAAATCTTTCCTATTTCTTACTGATATAACATTTTTGTCCAGATCCCATCGCTTCTTCTGTGGTGCAAGTTATAAATTTATTGCGGCAATTTTTAATATGTCATTTTTATAAGCAAGGTTTTTTATTGTTAAGAAGATACATACATTTATAAGTAAATTAAAGTTTACGTTTAGGTATACGACTGAACGCGTTAACCACCTCTCGATTAAATCTTCTTGTCTTTATTTTGTATAAGTTTGCTTTAAATAAAGGAATTTTTTTAAACATAAACATTTTTCAAAATTTTTCTATTTTCTTGTAGAATGGTTCATGCCCCCATTTTACGAAACACACAATAGATTTTACTTACTTTTCCGTCATTTAAACGTTATTGTGGAATAGAGATTAGCTTCATTTATAATCAAAAATATTTTTACGACTCCAATAAACCCATTTGCCACTAAACATACCTACAGTGTACTGTGACCATATTGTGTGAATAGCAAAATGGACATATTTTTGCGAACGATCAGCGAACGAACTGAATAATAAATAACATATTTACTTTCTTGGTAAAGATTTCATCGGATGTAAAATATTGCCCTACCTTTGAAGCCATTTAGAACACACACAAACCAGAACAGGTAATTATCATTCAAAATCATTTTTGTGATCACCTTTCCAAATGAATATATGTATTGACAAATTGAGAATACTTCATCCTTAGTACACTACTTTTCCTTTTATCTACCTCGTTGTTTCCACAAAGAGTTCTCATATAGGACACTTGTACAAAAACACTCAAAACATTTTTTTATACTTTAAAAACCAAGCACTACTGTTCAAATTCTCAAGAAGGCAAAAATAATTATAGAGGAAAAGTCTTATTCTCAAATTATTATAACTGACCCTTAACTTTAATCATATATCTGTGTCATATCTACGGATTCATTTCGTACAATCAGTTGTTTGATAGCAGTACTAGCGGGACGCCATCCATTGCTGAGAACGGCTGCAACATTCGACTTGTATTGTTTACTAAATGACATATGATACAAACAAAAAGAATGCACGGATTGGTATATATATTATTTTTACCTATTTGGTTGTAAATAATCTGAACAGTAAATTTCTAAAATATTAAAATCAAGATATTAAAAATAGTCTCTAATTTCAACTATCTGCAAATATCCTAATAAATTTGTGTATCTTTTTGTCACTTAAACTACAGCAATTGTGAAACTTTGAATGAGAAATGAACTTATATTGCACTCAAAAATTTTCGATGAATATTTTATAAAAAGAAAATATAATTCCATTATACATGTATTTATCACATTTGTCATAGCTTCTCCTATCTATAATTATCATCATTATTGTTATATAATTTAACTATTGTCTCAAATTGATTATAGCTTTTCTTTTTTCTTTATTCAATGTAAAAATAATCATCGAATGTCAATGTGTAATGTAGTTTATCTGTGTGTTATTTATATCATTGTTTGTTATCAATAAAAGGAATTTTTATTGCACTCATATTATTGTTAATTTTTTTTTAAATTGTGGAAGTTGGTTATTTTTTGTCCATAATACTAGTAATGTGGTCATTGAAATTTGAGGCTGTTTATACCTTCATATGAAGCAGAATTTGTCCAAAATCTTATACGTGAAAAGAAGAAAATACTTGTTGTGGCCTTCAACTCGCGATCGACATTTAGATATATCAAGGACGTAATGGTAATAAAGAATGGTTATTTCCATTCTTATGTCAATACGATTTATCCCGGTGAGCTTGAGATAAAAGATACCATAAGAGTCTGACGCATATGTTTCATTGCTTTGATATTTTACTTGAAAAAGACGTTTATGGTAACAACCAAGCTCTTTGATAAACGTGATGACTTCAACTTAACTATCGTCAATTTCTCTTGTTTATGCAGCAATATAGCTTCATCGCCTGAATACGGAGTTTATATATCTAAGTTGATTCGATACATAAAAGCATGCTCTAGGTATGAGCAATTTCTAAAACGAGGTAAATTATTGACAAACAAGTTGAAACTTAAATATCAGCAGTCTTGTTTAAAGTCATCATTTCTTTGGCCGACACAATGACCTTGTCAGCAAATACAATTTACCATTGAGTCAAATGCTGACTGACTTTTTTCATACTTATAGTTATTCCATCATTTATACTTAAATTGACGACGGGTTTTTCTGTTATTTCTCGTTCATGACAAGGAGCACACAGCCGTCGTGACTGGCCAGCAGAAGATGCTCACTCCTCCATGGCACGTGATCCCACCTCCCATGTTTTGGAGGTCTGTGTTTGCTCTGCTCCTATTTTGTATTATTTTATTTACTTTGATATTGGATGCTGTTCGTTATCTCCATATCCTTCTATTTAGATATATATGATCAATGTTTGTATTTGAGTATCTTCAGTTTAAGTATACACTTCCCAAACTGCCTCCAAGTGATCAAAATTGCAAGTATTCTTGGATTTTTGTTCTTTCAATAAAGAATATGAATGTGATTCCATTTCAGTATTTAAATCGTAAAATACTTATATGATGAGAAGTATTTTGTCGTGGTACAAACAAGGTTTAATTACTAATTATTGTGTAAATGAAATCGGTGAAATGATACATTGAAAGCCTTATAATTGATATCCTATCTTTTAACCTTTCTGCGTTTGTCTGAAGGATTTTTTTTTACTATTCTCTTCCTGATATCTCACTCTCCGAATAAAAATCATGAAGTGGACACTTAGAACAATCCAGAAGGTTGAAAGTACTGAGTATTACCATTAGTTTTACGATTTTATAGAAATATAAAACATAAGGAAATGAAAATTATCTTCCCTTCAGTTTTACTGCTTCCGTGCATGCTACTGAGTATAGTGATAAGTAGTGTCATGCTGTATCCATTGTAACATGAACTACTCACCGTGTCCTTATCGACAGTGAAAAGCTCCATGGCTTAATGATAACGATATTTTATATAGAATATATATGTACATATGTAAAAGAACTGTTTTTTCTTGGTGCTAAAAAGCAATAAATACTTGACATGGATTTGAGAATTTGTACATTTTTTAAATATTCATTAAAAATGTACATCACTTCGTGCAAATGAATGGGATATATAACAACTAAATGAATAAAGTAGCAGAATACTTGCAGTTTCTGATCGATGAAGTTTGCTTCTTGACCAGTCTTCTTTATTTCTCTTGAAAACTACGCGAGTGAAAAATGACGAGAAAAAACCGACAACTTGACGGTGATAATGCACTTATGTTGAAAAGTGAAAAAATTGTATTGTAAAAATCAAAATAATTTTCTTTAAAGATAACAATATACCTCAATCCAGGAGAAATACTGAATTTAATAGGGGATTGAAAAACTTGAAGCCTTGTAAACAATTCATTTCCATCCAACTGTATCTTTTTCAAAATGTCACAGCATAAAAACTTGGTATTTTGCAATAAATAATAATAATATTAAAATGTAAACGTCTTACTAGTCCTTCCAGACACTGAACCAATTTGACACACAGATGCTCTACAGTCACATGTCAGGGAAGATATACCTCCAGACAGTCTACCTGTAGAGTCAAGTCACATTCTCAAAATAAAACACAGGAAAAATAAAACAATACCTTCATTTTTTTGATCTATGGTCATTCCAAAAGTAAAATAACAGTCACAAAGTGCCAACATTATTATAGTTTTATATTATACTTTCATGTAAATTACTTGAATCTGATTCGTCGAGAGACATTTCTTAAAAAACACTATTATCCGCTGAATAATGAAGCCACACCCTCTTGCATAGCAAAAGTCAACATTGCTTGACGACGGGTGATATTCCAAAAAATAGCGACTTGCGCAGAATTTATGCACGCACGGTTCACTATTACAGTAAAACTCGGTTACAGCGAAGTCCTGGGAACCTGTGAATTTAATTTGCTATATCCGTAATTCGTTATATCCGTATAACGAATTCGTATAACCATTATAGCGAATTCGCTTTATGCATGTTTTCTTCAAGTATTACTACCAACTATGTTAGTGAAGCAAATATTACGAGAAATATCTTCGATAACT